>NW_019420327.1:0-6530 GCF_000390285.2 Anoplophora glabripennis
GGAAAAACGCTGTTCATTTGATCGGCTGACGATTTATCTATGAAATAAATAGATAAATTTCAGTTAGTTTAAACTACATTCCCATTCTCAAATGTCATGTATTATTTTCTTTTTTATGAACAACTTATATAAATAAATAATACATATTAGTACGTTATTTACGGATGTTTGCAGCAAGTTGATTTTCCTGTTCTAATTTAACTTATAATATTTACGCCTATCTCTGTGATAACTTATTAGTGTTTTATTTCGGGGAAACTACTTAATTCAAATTCCCAGTCCTATTTTTATAATTATGATCAGAGAAGAGTATAAATGAGATATAAAAAAATTAATACACACAAAAATTATGTATAAAATTTGCCTAAAAAAGTTGTTTAAAGTAAACATTTCGCTGAATTTAAATTCTTTATAATGTTTTGATTTTTTCTCTCTAAGAGTCGTTTTACACGAGATAATTTTAATATGAAAAATTATATAAAATTCGTTCTGCAAGTATATTTTTTTCTCTACAAAGCGAGGTGCAAATAGTCGCGAATTTACGAAATGCGACTATTATTCAGACTGGTTGATTTCAATGAAAAGCAAACGTTTTTAATTAAATCAGCTTATCAGAATAATATCCGTTTCGCAATTCGAAATTCGCAACTGTATGAGCCTTACTTTACATTGTATCTAAAATTTATTCAGAACAATTACTTAAACTATTATCCCTGTTCGTAGATAATATGTACGATTATATTCCAAAGCTAAGATCTGATATATCCTTTTGAAATTCATATTGTTTTTAATTTTGAAATCAAAACTCGCTGTGATAAATATTGAAACACATTTTATAATTATACTGCTGCATCATAAACTATCAAAATAATAAACCTATCAATATTCACGCCATTGTACTTGTTATTTTCTTCAGTTCAGTGATGTTAATATGTTACTGTTTAGTGACTTTTGGACAACAAAACTCATCAACAATGTAATTTTATTCCAAATATGCTAGTTTACATTTCTGTATGTCGTATGCAGATTGAAATTTTCTTTCAAACCATATAAGCATTGTTAGGGTTACCGTTACTACTTTTAAAGATATTTGCAATTTTCTATTTTTTGGACAGTTTTTCTCGTATCAGACGTGTTATCAAATTGGCCATGACCAGAACCACTACAAAAACAGTTCACATAACTTGACATTTGTCAAGTTAGTTGTCAAATGATTGTTATGTCAGTATTAGTTTTTGGCGAAAATTTAAATAAAAATGCCTGAAATGCCAGAAACTATTACAGACATAACAATAATGTGTTATTGAGTTATGAGTTATTTTAATTGTTTTTGGAGTTTTTCTGGTGATGACCAATTTAATAACAGGTCTGATTCGAGAAAAAAAATTTTCAAAAAAATAGAAAATGTCTCTGAAAGCAGTAACGGCAGTAACTTTAACAATGCTTATAAGGCTAGAAAGGAAATTTCAATCTGCATACAGAGGTAGAGTAAAATAATACAGGGTATTCCATTTGTTGACAACGTTATAGCTGTTTAAAGTCATCAAAATGTAACAGCAAAAATGAAACACCTAGTATTAAATGTTTTAATTTGTTGGTATACCATAATTTAGTTTTACCTATGCTCTTTACAGGTACCAAAAATTCACTTGATATTACGCTCCTGAAAAGGGTTACTGGCATCTCCGCAGACTATTGCATCTGTCAAATTTTCTTATGTATAGGAAATATTTAATAAATTGACCCTCAAATTTCACGTAGAATCCGAAAACGCAATAATATAGAGGGCGTTCCATTTAAAATAAGAAAGTTAATGTCGATTTCCGGTTAACAGGAAGTGTCATAACGTTCTAAATATTTTAGTTGTGTTGGCTTGGCCCTACTGTCTTTGATAGGTTGCCAAATTTTCAGATTTATGGGATCGGTACTTTCTGAGATATCGATAGTGGCCATTCCTGGTAGGACACCCTGTATATCAAATTGAAGCTCTTTTTAGTGCATTATACATTTTCAATTTCATCCGCTGCCTTTTTAATTTTTTAAATTAAACAGTTAGTTCAGAAAGCCTCGATAATATTTATAGTACTAGCTTGTAGTTCTAGTGGCAGCAAATTTAAATATAAAAAGGCAATTAAAATGCTGTTGCAGGACTAAAACTTTGCCAGATGATATAAATAAAGCTTAGTTTTTGATAATTAAAGAAAACTCAAAATTCGAGTAAAATCAGGGTTACACAAAAAGCCAAAATCCCATCTAATTTAGTTCATTCACCCTGTCTATTACGGTTAAAAGAGATGATCAGTATAATAGCGCCTAAAGCACAAACAAATGACGTCTCTAAGGACTTCATGGGTTTCCTCAAATATCGTAGGGGACTTCCCAATTATCTTAATAGTAATATCCGTATCCGTTTGATAATTTAAATACTGAGTGTTCAACACTCAATAAGGGTGCCTTGTATAGGGTGGATCAACCCTCTGTACGGGGGTTTTACACTATATTTAATCAACGCGAAAGGGGAAGATGAATGACTATGATAGTCCACATTTACATGTAAATGGTTTACCGGTGATGTAGCCTCTGTTTGGTATCTGATATTCTCAATTGGGCTGCATCAGCATGCATTGTTTGGTTGTATTCTGCAGACTCTATTAACTTTAAGGATTTTAATGTCGGTAATTGGAGTGTTAATAGAGCTAATTTATTTAAATGGGGGGATAACTAATCAAGATCGCAAAACAGTGGAAACGTAATTAAAATTTTAGCTAAGCTAAGCCAATTACAGGTTTTTTAAGAATCCTTAAAAATTTATGATAAAAATAATGAAAACAAAAAAATTCTACAAGAACACTGGATGTGGCTAGCTTGTTTCTATCTAATTTATTTTAATAACAGTTTTCAAATACAAATAAATAAAGATAAATGACCTATTACTCCATAAGGATCAGTCAATTTTTTGATTGTTTAAAACGGTTTTGCCTAATCAGAAATATCTCATACTGAGTAAAGTACCTAAATAATTCTTCTCTATTACACTTTAGGTACAACACATGACACATTCAATGTTTCGAAAACCTTATCTGGTTTTAAAACTAATCAAAGAACTTCAAACAGACTGTTTATTACTTTTACAAGGTAACTATTACTTTTACATGTTACATGACTGCAGTTTTTTAATTTTGTGTCCCATTTTTTGGTCGAGTGTTTAATAAAACTGTCCGTAATATTTATATTACTAATTCTTTCAATTTTCTTAGAAAACTTTTCCTTCTACCAAGTAGTCTCTATTATTTTATTACTCTTCTAATTGGTAATGTAAAATTTTTAATACATAACCTTTTAAAATAGTAAATTATTTAGAAGTTATCTAATATTTTACAAAACTGATGTAAATAATTGCTTTTAGGAAATATTTTTTAAGAATTACATAATCCTAATATATTTTAAGAAGAATAGCTATTCTTTAATTTTTTTTATAGGTTGCACAGTTTTTCAGTAAAATTATTGAAGATGATTGAGGACATCAATGTACACTATAACAAAATTTCATCAATATTGGACGGCTTTGATTACTATTTGGATTGTCAATAGTTTGACAGAAGTTTATTTCAATAATTTAAAAAACTGACAATTTCTGTAACTTATTTAGTAGCTTAGGAAAAAAAAATAATAGTTTGGATTGTAAAAATTATAGAATGTTGCCATTAAGACATTGTGATCATCATTTTATAAAGAAAATAGTAAAATAGTAAGTACGCTACTGATGAATCTTTTAACGTGAAAATTGGCACGTTTGTAGAAAGCAATTCAACAAATAGTTGCTCAAAGTAAAAAAAATATATTTTTTCACATTCAAAAGATAATCTAAAAAAAAAAACAAAAACTTTAATACCCTGTTTCTTGAAAATGAAGAGGTTTGAAACGTATGTTCATTGAGAATATTCTCCTNATTCGAGTAAAATCAGGGTTACACAAAAAGCCAAAATCCCATCTAATTTAGTTCATTCACCCTGTCTATTACGGTTAAAAGAGATGATCAGTATAATAGCGCCTAAAGCACAAACAAATGACGTCTCTAAGGACTTCATGGGTTTCCTCAAATATCGTAGGGGACTTCCCAATTATCTTAATAGTAATATCCGTATCCGTTTGATAATTTAAATACTGAGTGTTCAACACTCAATAAGGGTGCCTTGTATAGGGTGGATCAACCCTCTGTACGGGGGTTTTACACTATATTTAATCAACGCGAAAGGGGAAGATGAATGACTATGATAGTCCACATTTACATGTAAATGGTTTACCGGTGATGTAGCCTCTGTTTGGTATCTGATATTCTCAATTGGGCTGCATCAGCATGCATTGTTTGGTTGTATTCTGCAGACTCTATTAACTTTAAGGATTTTAATGTCGGTAATTGGAGTGTTAATAGAGCTAATTTATTTAAATGGGGGGATAACTAATCAAGATCGCAAAACAGTGGAAACGTAATTAAAATTTTAGCTAAGCTAAGCCAATTACAGGTTTTTTAAGAATCCTTAAAAATTTATGATAAAAATAATGAAAACAAAAAAATTCTACAAGAACACTGGATGTGGCTAGCTTGTTTCTATCTAATTTATTTTAATAACAGTTTTCAAATACAAATAAATAAAGATAAATGACCTATTACTCCATAAGGATCAGTCAATTTTTTGATTGTTTAAAACGGTTTTGCCTAATCAGAAATATCTCATACTGAGTAAAGTACCTAAATAATTCTTCTCTATTACACTTTAGGTACAACACATGACACATTCAATGTTTCGAAAACCTTATCTGGTTTTAAAACTAATCAAAGAACTTCAAACAGACTGTTTATTACTTTTACAAGGTAACTATTACTTTTACATGTTACATGACTGTAGTTTTTTAATTTTGTGTCCCATTTTTTGGTCGAGTGTTTAATAAAACTGTCCGTAATATTTATATTACTAATTCTTTCAATTTTCTTAGAAAACTTTTCCTTCTACCAAGTAGTCTCTATTATTTTATTACTCTTCTAATTGGTAATGTAAAATTTTTAATACATAACCTTTTAAAATAGTAAATTATTTAGAAGTTATCTAATATTTTACAAAACTGATGTAAATAATTGCTTTTAGGAAATATTTTTTAAGAATTACATAATCCTAATATATTTTAAGAAGAATAGCTATTCTTTAATTTTTTTTATAGGTTGCACAGTTTTTCAGTAAAATTATTGAAGATGATTGAGGACATCAATGTACACTATAACAAAATTTCATCAATATTGGACGGCTTTGATTACTATTTGGATTGTCAATAGTTTCACAGAAGTTTATTTCAATAATTTAAAAAACTGACAATTTCTGTAACTTATTTAGTAGCTTAGGAAAAAAAATAATAGTTTGGATTGTAAAAATTATAGAATGTTGCCATTAAGACATTGTGATCATCATTTTATAAAGAAAATAGTAAAATAGTAAGTACGCTACTGATGAATCTTTTAACGTGAAAATTGGCACGTTTGTAGAAAGCAATTCAACAAATAGTTGCTCAAAGTAAAAAAAATATATTTTTTCACATTCAAAAGATAATCTAAAAAAAAACAAAAACTTTAATACCCTGTTTCTTGAAAATGAAGAGGTTTGAAACGTATGTTCATTGAGAATATTCTCCTTAAAATAATGATTTTCTCTATATGCTACTGAAGCACCCTGTATAAGAATATAAAAAACTGTGTGGATGACAAATATTTTACACCTTACTATAAAATAGATTTTGACTACAATTTATTGATAGCAAAAAATTACAGGGTTTTCATTTCTTTCCTAAACGGCTTAAATTGCAAAATATGTGTGTTAAAATTTTTGTAAAATATCACATCTATGCAAGTATCTCAGATGACATTTGATGAAGATTAATGAAGCTGGAAACTTAACTAAAGGTAAAAATTGACTGAATTTGCAACAAATTATGTCAATCAATGCCGGTGATACTAGGATATATATTCTATATCTATGAAACCCAGAACTGCCACACCACAGAATATCTGTAAAATAGCCTTTAAGTATAGGTTTGAAAGAAAAAAGATCTTTCATTTTATTCGAAAAACGAATAACTTTCGGGTTATTACATATTTTTAAATTTTTATTTAAAAGAAGCTTTGTTGAGTAAATAAAAATTTATTCTTAAACTATTATTTGTAACAATATAACCATGAGTAGATATAATTTCAGTTTAGTGCAATTTTTAACGTACGATACCAAGTTGTCTACTCGGCAGATTCAGTTGTACCTATAACGGTTTCTAAATGACAGTTCAACAGGTTCAGAAGTCAGTGAACTAACTCGGTGCATGAAAAAAAGTATTAGGAAAAAGTAAAATAATGACCTGGTAGGACACCCTGTATATCAAATTGAAGCTCTTTTCAGTGCATTATACATTTTCAATTTCATCCGCTGCCTTTTTAATTTTTTAAATTAAACAGTTAGTTCAGAAAGCCTCGATAATATTTATAGTACTAG
>NW_019420328.1:0-5008 GCF_000390285.2 Anoplophora glabripennis
GTACTTTATTAACTAGTGAAATTGAACATTTACTTAATTGAATCGGTCATTTGAGAAACCCCATATGTCAACATTTTACACAATCGGAGTTAATTACGAAAAAGTCACTTTTTGATGTATTCACATCGTTCTATTAAGAAACCCACATGTCTGGATATGAATATATTATAAAAACATTTTGTATTTTTGATGTAATACTTCATAAAGAAACCCCCCAAGTCACAAAATTTAATTTACATTTTTTTTATAAATATCGAACTATCTTATCTATATTTAGTGCTAAAATATACGCCAGATATCACTTTAAATAATTACAAGAATAATTCTGATTTTCGGATATACCAAAACAAAATAAACAGTTTATATTGAATTCCTGAAAATGTGGTTTAACTGACATGTGGAGTTCCTCAAATGACCGATTCAATTGTTTTTGGGCTTTAAAATTAATATCAAATAAAATTTTATCGTAATCAATTTGGTGTTGTCATTTATAAATAACAAAAATTATATTAGACCAAAGTTAGAGCCTTGAGGTACACCAAATGAAGTACCTAATATGTACATCAGATTTAAAACCACTGTACATAATACAAATTCGTTGAAAATTCAAGTAATTATTTTGTCCCAGACACGTCGATTAGTATTTTTAGTTGCGGATTTTTTGACATAAGAAAATTGTATACAGGGTATCTCAAGAAGAACATTATGTAGTCATCATTGATTTTTTTTTAATGGAACACCCTGTAAGTATATTATGCCATTTTTGAATTGTACGGTAAATTCTGAACACTTTTTGTATAACATACCATATCTCTGAAATCAGCGATTTTCATAACAATGACGTTTGAAATGTGATAAATAGAAAAAAAATAGTTTAATGATAAAACATTTAAATAACAATTGCTTTATAATAAATGTTCAATGTTTTATTCATTTACTTCAATGTCCGTTTTTGTAGTCGAATGATTGTTTCCTGTTGAACGTTTTCAATTACCTCTGTTGGAATATGTCTTATTTCCTGGCGTATTCTCTGTTTCAGGTCATCAAGGTTATTTGGTCTATTTACATAAACTTCACTTCAAATAACCCCATAAGAAGAAATCTAAAGGAGTTAAATCCGGTGACCTTGTTGGCCACTCAATAGGACCTCTGCGTCCAATCCATTTATTAGGGTAAGTTAAGCCAAGAAATTGTCGAACTGCAATTGCAAACTGAGGAGGTGCCCTATCGTGTTGGAACCATATGTCATTATGAGTAATATCTGGATCTAGTTGATTAGGAAACATAACAGCTAAAGCGGGGATGAGTTCAAACTAAAGAAAGTCTAAGTAGCATTATAGATTTAAATTTTCTTCAAAAAAATAAGGTCCAAGAATTCGGTTTTCGACAATACCTGCCCAAACATTTATTTTTTGACAAGGCTGTGTGTGACAGACTTGTATCCAACGAGGATTTTCTTAAAACAAAAGTAGCCTCATCGGAAAAAATTATATTTCGGGTGAAATTTAAGTTTTGATCTTGATCTTTTAGTAGTTCATGTGTCAATTGAACCTTATAAGGATGATATTTATTTTTTCGGAGTATTTGTGACACAGGTCCC
Organism: Anoplophora glabripennis; assembly: GCF_000390285.2. Classification (NCBI taxonomy): domain Eukaryota; kingdom Metazoa; phylum Arthropoda; class Insecta; order Coleoptera; family Cerambycidae; genus Anoplophora; species Anoplophora glabripennis. Next base: position 1,601 of record NW_019420328.1, read on the forward strand.
GATGACAAATTACAATTCCTCGAGATTATCCTAACGGCTACATGGGGATTATTTACAGTTTCTAGTAAAACGTCCAGTTTAGAATCTTCTGATATTTCTGCTGGTCTTCCTTTAGGAAAATATCTAACGTAGCCATGCTCAGCAAATTTCAATTCAATTTTGCTGACAGTAGATCTAGTGATTGTAGGTCGATCAGGATGAATTACATTAAAGAAATTACACACTTCTTGTTGAGTAAGCACTCTGTCTCCAAAACCAATCATCATAAGTACTTCAATACGTTCTTTCTCAGATAAAAGCATTTTTAAAATGAAACGTAAAACTGACAAAATGACACTGGCAAACTAAACACCGGTAATAGTTTGGTTTTTATTGTCACAAAATGTACTACATCAAAATGGTCTAGGGGTCAAGGAATGAAAAACGCTTAATACGAAAGTTGTTGTACGAAGAAAATTGTTTTGTTTAAGATAAAATTTTGCATACCAGGTTGTTTTTGTTGGTTTTTAAAAAAATTTTCAAGGTTCTTCAATTTGAACATTTTATTTAATTACTTCATATGTATTTCAAAATATCAATTTATAAACGTCATTATTACGAAAACCCTGATTTTAGAGATATGGTATGTTATACAAAAAATGTTCAGAATTTACAGTACAATTCAAAAATGGCATAATATACATGGTGTTCCATTAAAAAAATCATGTATATGCATATGTTCTTTTTGAGACAATCTGTATACAATTTTCTTATGTCAAAATATCCGCTTAAAAAACTTAAAATATTAATCGAAGTCTCCGAGCGGTTTTTCCACAAAATAATTACCTGAATTTTAAACCAACTTGGTAAATACAAAATTGTTACAATTATTATTAACATCAATTAATTCCAATTTTTTTAAAGAATATCGTCGCCTATAGGATTATTACGGTTCTAAGACTAGCACCATTTGGACATCCATCGATTTGTTGTGGGACTGAATAAACTGTCATAAAATTTAAGTATTGCGCAAGTGGCGCCAGTAAATAGCGATTCAAATCTCCAAATGCCCCTTTATTGAGGTTAGGATTTGTGGGATTACCCATACACCATCAAAGACGCGCCGCCGACACAATAGTTTTATAGCTGGAACGTGCTTTCACGAGTTCTGAAAAAGTGTTATAACCAGCGAATGGGCCAAGAGAAAGGGTTTATTGATATTTTCACCGTAGCTTTATTTGTGCAGCGATTTAGCGATTAGACATTTTCATTAAACGAAGCGTAATAAGCTAATGCGGAAGTTGTAACAAAAACAAATCGGGAATAAAATTGTGTTTACAAATAATGTATATGCTCTGCAAGAAGTACCGGTAAAACTGTATGAATTTTTTTTAGGAAAAAGGCTTTTCTTGTAAATTTACAGGGTATATGGAAAGTAAACACCTAATTCTTAACCATTAAGAATTTTTAGTTTTTAATGTTCAATATTAATAACAATGTTCAACAGCAGTAACTTTTTATCTCTCCAGAGACAGTTCACTCAAGAAACACCCTGTATCGTATAGCTTACATTTTGTTAATTGTTCTTTTATTACTTGTAATTTTTCTCATGTTTAAAAATATCCTATCATACGAGTAAAAGAATGAAGTTGAAATAAATACGACTTTCCTTTAGTTTTTAGTCTGTTCTATTTATTTTTCATTTAAATGAAGTAAAATGCCAAAAGAGAAAAGAAATAGACTGGAATTATTTCAAGTATGGTTTGACAGTGATCCCGAATGTTACAGGGAGATACGTATTAAGGAAATGACCTATTTTGTACTGTGTGTGAACGCATTATAAATTCTTGTTACAAAACTAAAGTGACAAGACATTTGAAGAGCCATGCCTCCTCCAGCGCTGTATTTTTCTATGAACTTACAGACGCCTTTCTTTCAAGCAATATTCCATTAAACAAACTAAAGAACCCCAATTTCCATAATTCCGTAAATTGAAATCATATGAACTATCCCTAAATGAACAATTTGATATAATGGATGATGTACAAAAAAATATATACGATGCTAATAATATACGCCCAGTCAGTAGCACGATAAAAGATAGATAAAAGATGCAAGATAAAATGCAAAGAGTGTTGGAAAAAAATCCAAGATACACCATTTTGGAAAACATGTGTAAAGTTTTATCTGGTTCATATCAGGCGTTACCAGCAAATATATTAGTATATGGTGTGTCCAAGATAAGGATGGGATAGCATTAGGATCTAGGAAACGATAAGAGATACGGGGTGGCTCTAATAAGAAAAAAGTTGTGTTTTATATAACAATATGCCGTTTAGAAAGTTTTAAAATTCCGGGTAGTTCCGGAGATATCCGTAAAAACCCGAAATTTTGCAAAATGGTTTTATTTTTTTCTGGCTTCATTTGAAAACAAATTTTAAAATAAATTGCATATTTATATTGCCACCTTTTTCGGTCTATTCAATAGCGTGAACATTTTTGCAATACGACGTTTCGTCTTCAAGGGGCCATCATCAGGTTAATTTTTCTAATACGTCGCTGCTATTTTTATGGCAAGATCTAGTCATTTTTAATTCTGCATTAGATGATATTACTATTGTAATCGCTTAAAAAGGTTTTTAGCTATCATTTAAAATTTTTCCTGAGTACGGCTCTGAACGCTTTCAAAATATCTATTTAGAAAGTCACAAACGGTATATAAGTCAATACAGCACAAAATATCCAACAATCGTTTAAAAACTCAAATAAGAATATCACGAAAACTAAATGAGACATCAACAATCCAGGAACATGTGGTTACAGAGGAGGTTATGCTCAACGCAATGCTGCCAACCGCATATCACTAAATGTCTCTATTAGCGCGTAATTCAAAAAGTTCGGTTATTATCTCAACAGATTTTCATATGTTAAAATGTTTAAAAATTGAAAAACAACAAACTTATTAATTTCACACGATTTTGAAAGAAATAATAAATAAAACTCTGAACAGATGCTTATCATAATTTTTATAGACATTTAGATTTGTACTTCCGCTTTATTCTTTATTGCAGCAATCGATACTTCAAAATATTTCTGGCTCCAGATAATAATGTGGTCTGTATTTCAGATTGTTCGAACAGGTCGAAAATATTTTCAGTACCCTTTTAACCCTTTTACTACAAAATACCTGTGAAATCGTGCTTGTAATTCATCCTCATTCATAAAACATCCTTTTTTATTGCCAAAGGACTTGAAAATAAACAATACTTTGAATACAATAAAATAGACGCCCCAAACAGCCGAAATAATATGTCCGTCTAGCTAGTATTGTTATTTGTGATTACCTACGATATTTTTATTGCCATTTTTAGAAATAAATAAGCAAATATTTCGTTTTTTTTTCCGCAAAGGTAATATTTGCTCGTTTTA
>NW_019420328.1:5290-6532 GCF_000390285.2 Anoplophora glabripennis
AAAATTTACAAAAAATACAATAAAATAAAATTAACACACATGAATTAAATTAAATTCTGGATTTTTCAACTAAATCTCCATTTAATTGAATGAATATTTTTGTAAATGTTGCCTCTCCTAGATTTTTTTTATGGGGGTTCATTAAAGAAAAAGTTTACTACACTCGTCCAATGAATGCAGAAGAACTGCGCGAAAGAAGAAGATAGGCATGCGCTGAAATTACAACACATCAATTGTCTAATGTTATGGCACACATTCAAAAACAATACAATAAATGCATTCAATTAAATGAAGATTTAGTTGAAAATTCCAGAATTTAATTTAATTCATGTGTGTTAATTTTATTTTATTGTATTTTTTGTAAATTTTATGTTAATTTCTCGTTCATTTTTCTGTCTGTTTCATTGTATTTTGGTATAATGATGTCTATTAAACGTGTTATTAAATATTTGTTGTGATTGATTTATTATCGCATGGGTTACTAAATAAAAAGTTTCTTTATGCATAATAAACAATTTGACAGCAATTTAACCGCAGAATCGTTAATGTTGAATATTTTTTCATGAAATTTGGTACAGATCCATTTCAGGGGACGCCGAATCCAGTGGCGTACGTAGATTTTTTCTAAAAAAATCGCTAATATAGATTCTGGATTTTTCAGCCTCTGAATGTGATCTAGTAGGCCTTAGTTTAAAAAAGAACTGGACGGCGCTTGGCCCCAAAATACACTTTTCCCCCCCGTACATTTCAAAAAAAAATTCGTCAAAATCGCTCCATAAATAAAAATGTTATGAGGGTGGCCCGCTTTCAAATGGGTCACTCTGTATATTAGTATATGGTGTGTCCAAGATAAGGATGGGATAGCATTAGGATCTAGGAAACGATAAGAGATACGAGGTGGCTCTAATAAGAAAAAAGTTGTGTTTTATATAACAATATGCCGTTTAGAAAGTTTTAAAATTCCTGGTAGTTCCGGAGATATCCGTAAAAACCCGAAATTTTGCAAAATGGTTTTATTTTTTCTGGCTTCATTTGAAAACAAATTTTAAAATAAATTGCATATTTATATTGCCACCTTTTTCGGTCTATCCAATAGCGTGAACATTTTTGCAATCCGACGTTTCGTCTTCAAGGGGCCATCATCAGATTAATTTTTCTAATACGTCGCTGCTATTTTTATGGCAAGATCTAGTCATTTTTAATTCTGCATTAGATGATATTACTATTGTAATCGCTTAAAAA
>NW_019420329.1:0-4694 GCF_000390285.2 Anoplophora glabripennis
ATTGGGATTTTCCGAATTTTGAACCTTTATGTCTTCTTTATTTGTTAACGAAAATAACGTTTTTATATCAAAACTGGGGTAAAATTTTCCGAGAAGTCGAATGATTTGAATTTGTTTTGAAAAAAAATGAATTTGTTAATAGAAAATGTGACTGAAAGAAACAAAATTTCGAAAAATGACTAAATTCGTATTTTTTATAAATAATAGTTAGAAAATAAATAGAAAATTGTTTTGAAGTTCAAAGTCTATATTTTTAAGGAAAAAATACCCCATATTGATAAAATAATATAGATTTTTTCCGGTATCAAATCGGTATATGCATTTTTTGAAGTTATGATTTTTGGCTTCTATTCTGTAAATTGATGTTTATTTTGCACTATTTTTTATAAAAATATTAATTTAAACAATATTATCCATAAATATTGACAAATACAAGTGTAATTATACCATTAATGAAAAAAAATATTTGAAAAATTATTATTAACAATAAATTAAGTGAAAAAATCGGATATTTGTATTTCAATTCAATTTATTTCTAGATTATATAAATTCAGCCACACTTTTGCCTACATTAAAGTCACACTAGTGCGAATTCGCACCGATTCGCATTAGTGTGACCTTTGAGGCTTAAGATTCGTTATTTTTCTCAAATACCTTTGTATTGCTTTTCAAGTTTACACTAATTTTAAATATCGAACCCTAACAATTATAAAAATAACAGACGTTTTTATTAGTGACGTCACATGCGCCAAATAATAGGCAACCTCATAGTGCGTATTGTCATGAAGAATTTCCCAACATTTTTACTAGATCGATTTTTGACCTTATGTACATAAGTGCCAAAAAAATGTCATGACCTTAAATATTGCAATATCCTGGCAATATTAGAAACATTTAAGGAGTTTCAGACCCCAAGTGACAAACTAATTGACTTTTATAGTAATTAATAAATTAAAATTATATCAACGTTACTGAGCATGCGCATTAAAGATAATTTCATGTAAGCCAAGTAGCCTCGCAACAGGATATCATTCAAGAAAGGTTTGAACGTGGTTAATAGTACGTTTATAATAAACAATTTGAAGAAAAAAACACTCGATAAACACACTGACACAGCACAGCACCAAGAAAAACAATAAAAATACTTAGTAGAACTAGAAAATGCCAAGATTAAACAAAAGAAGAGAAAATATGCTAAAGATGACAGCGATGACATATCAACAAGATCTCACCTGCGTATGAGGCTATTCTTTCCGAGCATGCGCATTAGGAATAACACGGCTAATGTTAAATTTTTACTTTATTTAAATTTAGGAATATTCTTTTATATTGTTTTTTGTAAGGTTTAAGCACATTAGTGTATCTATTTTACCAAACACGTGTTAGTTGTTCTTAAATACTTCCTATCCTTGTAAAAATGAATATATTTGATGTACCTGTTGACTACGACGATTCAATTGGTAATTCATGGCCTGCTATTATTCAAATTTAATCAGTTTACTATGGAAAATATTTGTATTATATAGCAGCAGTGTCAGTAACTGGAAATTATATATTTCGAAATTAAAGAATCAAATTTAAGTTTATGACTAAATTTTTGTGTATGTGTTTATTGTTTATATCATTATTTTTTGTTTTTTTTTGTAATTATAATCAGTTAAAATCATTAAAATTAAAAATTAGTGCTTAATTTGGAACTGCACATTGAAGAAAAACATATTAGTCAACATTTTATTTGTTATAATTTTATTTAAGGTAAAACTTTAGTTTTTTTCGTAACTTTTCACCCCGTCCATCTGCCGCTTCCTATGTCATTCCCACTCAGAGTGGTATAGTCTTCTATAAAAACGACGAAGTCAAGCGGCCCCAAATCGGAACCCTGGGGAAAAACAAAAGAAAAACTCTGTCGGTACAACTTTTTGCAGCTTTTGTACTCGCTAATACGTTGACATTCCGCGAAATCGATGCTAACACCCCTTCCCGGCACGCGCGGTTGTTTTTTTAAACGGAAAGTTCCGTGACGTTCGCAATCCCGTATAAGGCGAACTCCCTCGTTTTTTCGAAAATCGACGGTCCGTCGTCCTCTCCCTCGACCGAAATCCCGTCGAACGACGCAAGGTTGCCACTCCACCGACTAATAAACTCCACTAATTTTGGACGTGGTGACGTCAACGGAGACGCTGCGAGGCATCCGCGCCGCGACGGTGGCTGTGTTCCTTATAATTCTGTGAAGTGAACACCAATTTCTAACACTCTGCCGCCCGGTGGGACACCCCATTTTGGATTACTACCCTTAAATTTCTGTCGAGGTAAGAGGCTGTCTTTCCGCTATGTATGTATACGAACCTTTCCGATAAAAATAGCTGCGTTGCGAAATCTCCAAAAAAGGAAAATGCCTGCTTGATTTTTGAACTGCTGAAATTGTTTTTGGATGCAGAAATCGACCAGAATAATTTCTATTTGCGTAGAGTCGTTCTTATTTCGACTTTCGATTTATATGTCGACCATACCATAAAAGGCTAAGTATAATTTATAATGCTTAAGTATTTTTAACAATTATTTTTTAATACTGTGCTGGTTAGAATAAATTTTGAAATAATTCCAAAAGATTTCATTAAAACAAATCGAAATTAGTTATGTATACCATTTTTGCCGTTTTGGCGCAAAAACTGAAATATATTTTGAATTTCGTATATCTGAGGCGCGCTAAACAAATACTTTTAGTTACTTACAATTTTTTGGTAAGGTCAATGTCCCATATATGGAAACAAAGCTTGCAACTCTTGGCAAAAATCACAAATTGTCAAAATATAAATAATAAACTACTGTTTATGATTAATAAAAAAACCCTTGTGTCATTTGAAATAAATTTATATTTAAACCGATATAAAATTTACGACACATTTTATTCACACATATTTCATTTTACGTACTCACCCTTTTTTCAAACAATAAGCTTGTCCCGGTTTATTTTTAAAAGCGAATAGTTCGAAGTTCCGAAAAAATAAATAGCTTTTGTCCAATCCTTTCCAATTACTTAACCACAAGTTATACGTTGGACTATAAAAAAATTGCAACGAAGTGACGAGCGACGTTTTTGAGAGTCGAATTGTCTTGGAAATTTTCCACCTGACGTTTATTTCTGTTTTGCACTGCAGTCTATCAAAAATAGGAAACTTAAAATTACGCGGGTTGAGAAACTTGAGACAATGAAAAAAAATTTTACGAATCTGCCAAGAAAATAAAATATAGTGTAGTTCATTCACGATTCCGGTGGCTACAGATAAATATATTTTTTAGAACCAAAATCCAATACCGTTGTCCAATTTAACAGACGTTTCTTTTTGAATTTTCTAAACCAGAAATAATCTTTTTTAATGCACCTACAGAAAATTATTGTTACAGTTTTCTAGCAGCTGGTTTACCGTTTCATTGTTTCAAAATATTTATTTGTATAAAACGCATCTTGGCATCTTGCTCTTTTCTTTTGTTTGCAGGTCGTGACGGTCGCTGGATTTATTTATTTATATTTGCGCATTTCGGTTTGTGTGATTGAATCTCGAATTGGATTTGCGTCGTTTCTAAGTTTATTAGCAATAGGCGATATTTCCTTGATTTTTGTTAGCAGCGCGGATAAGCTTCATCTCAACAGTTTACTACGGCGTATAGATAGACGGGCTCTGCCCAAAATAGACCGGGTTAAATCGGGACATTATAATGTGGTGGAGGAGAAATTCGTCTATTAATAAAGATTGATTATAGCGACGTCAAAATTAAAAAATCTCTCGCAAAAATGGAAAAAGGTTCTTGGGACTTTTAAGGCCAATGTAAGTTTATAGAAAGTACGCTATTATTCGTAACTAAATCAAAAGACAAAGCCCCAAGTAGCATCGAATTACACCAGCAGTATCTAGTAAAAAGCTAGTAATAAATAATTAACCAAAATAAAAACTAGAAAACTGTTAAATAATCAAAGTTTTGCAAGGTTTTATTCTAGATCAGCTGAGGGTCATTTCCGAAGTAATTTTTTGCATAGAATCCGAATTATACCTCACAATTTCTCGATCACGTCACGCTTCCGGGATATCCTAACCTAAAAGTGCGAAAAACGCGGTTTTTTGCTATATTTAACCTTATATTATCGCGAAAAAAATTATTTTCTGAAAACGAGTCATGTCATCTAAAAGTAGAACTCTCACCCTTCAAAATGCCGTTTTCAAATTTGAAAAACATTTTTTTTTCTCGGAGAAATCATTAAATGAAGTACTTTAGCGATTTCATAACCACAATGATGTGAATCCTGTGGACATTCCTTGTTTTAATCCTGCATTTTTTACATTTACGCGAAAGGACCCCGCACAAATCTTATGGAAATTGGGTCCCGGTCAAATTCGCTGAATTTTTGATAAGTGATAGAGTTCATCATACTGGTCAATTGTCTCAATGGCCACAAAGCTCAAAAATGGATAGTTTGGCCGGTACAGAGCTTTAAAGCTCCGAATATCCTCCACGGATTTATGTATATGCGCAGTGTGTATAGACTTTTGAAATAGCCTATTTCATTTTTTTTATTATCTAGGTTTATATTTTTGAGGTTGCTGAATTCAGATCTGTTGTTAGATTTTCAAAATTGACAGTTGGCAGCTGTCAAATAGCTGTCAATGTGCTATAATAAAGCCAAAAACTTGTTTTTT
>NW_019420329.1:5232-6555 GCF_000390285.2 Anoplophora glabripennis
TGATAAATTCAGCTTGCCGAAACAAAAAGTCGCGTCCAACTCTATATTTCCTGGCCTATGTTGAAGATGCACTGTTCACTGCAAGAAAAATGCTATTGGCATGCGACATTCTATCCCTAAACATTACTTTTCTGTCGAATACGCTCTCTCAAACATTTTGCGAATTTGTTTACAAAAGATATAACTACTAATTGAAATTGCATTGGATGAAAAAATCTTGTTTTTTAATTTTGAACGCTCTAATTAATTTAATAACAGCAAGCTGCAATTTTTAACATTTCATATATTTATTTATTAACTAAAAACAAATTAATTATAACTGAATTATGCATCTCCCCATTAAATTCGATCGTTTACAAAAGAGATAATGCTGATTGAAAATACATGTAAAATACAAAGACAATACATTATTTTTGTAACATTGGCACCTTCACCAGAATATAGAAAAAATTTAAACGAGTCCTAATTGCTTCAGTTTAAAGAAGAATTCTCCATACAAAACAAATATTGTAGAATTTTCCCTTAAAATACAAGACGAAAACAAAAATCAGATTCAAAACAAAAGACCCTCGTCGGAACAGCAGGCAGGGGTCAAAGAGCACTCAAACCCGACTGCTACATTCTCACAAAGAACTTCGTTCTAATTTACGTTTAATATTTGGCACAGTTGGACAACATTAGAAGTTACTCACTTCACTGGCTAAAAATACGCTTTAAAATATTTAGGAAAGGTATTTTTAGGAATTGGAAATACTTCGCTGCGAATTTTTAAGCACGTTGCAATAAATACGGTCGTAAACAATGGACTATTGTAATGCCGGTATAAAAATGAGGATTTTACACAGTCGGAAATAACATAAGTTTATTGGAAGTCAGTTCAAATCGAAATTTTTGGTGGTAATGTCGGTATTGGTAGTAAGGTAGGTTGACCCAATATGGTCACACTTAAGAATGCCAATATTTAAAAAAATATTTTTCCTACTCAAATATAATTTTTTTAATATTAATTATTATTATTCTATTCAGAATTGTCACTATCACATAGACAATAAGATTTGTTAGGTAAAATGTTATTACTTCATTATATTTTTTTAAACATTTCTGGGTTCGTAGAAATATGTTCTATTAAATTTAAATTCAAATTGATAATAAACTTGCAAATTTACTTAGTTTATTGTTTTAACTAAGAAAATCAAATTTGACATTTTCGTTTTTGTTTTAAGGAGGTATATCGGGGTCCGGGGGAAGTGAGGAGCGCAGAGGGAGCGCAGAGTGCTTTTCTTATGGGACTAAAACCCGCTGCCAATTTGAAAAAATTAGATT
>NW_019420330.1:0-4246 GCF_000390285.2 Anoplophora glabripennis
AGCTCGAAAACGAAGCAAAATTTCGGCATAGTTCATAGGAAAAATTATTTAGAGTATTGAATTTCCCATCAAAATGGGTTATTTAAAAATTTAAATGGAAAATTTTATGCAAAAAATCGTTAATAAACAATTAAAAAAACAAAGAAAAACAGATTTTTTATATTTTTTTTACTCTTTGACTCTAATGTTTTTAGTAGAAGTAGGCAAAAAAATTGCTTTAAAAAAACTAGATAAGATTCCTTTCAAAATGATGCGTTTTCAAAAGTTTTTGGAGTAATATTGAATGAGTTTTTAACCGGTTAAACTTAAATATTTTTTAGATTTTCGTCGTTTTTAACATAATAATTAATGATTATAATTCTTATTATTTTTACAACGAATTGGTTCTTTACTTAATAAAACATTATTTTAAAAGTTTTATTTGTTAATAATAAATAAAGATTTTCACAACTCTATGAAACTATGAAAGATTTTTCAAATGAAATTACAGTTTATCATACTATATTTCTTTTTTACTATCTCAAATAAGGAAATAAGTTACCTACTTATTAATTATACTCAAATATTGTTTAGAATTTAAAAACATTTAGATTTGTAAAATGATTTAATTTGAAATGTATTTCATTTCTGTTTCGTTACAAGTCTACGAGGCCGACTTTTACCGTTACTTATTTGTAAAAAAAATTAAGTCAAAAAAGTAAAAAAAAAAAATAAAAAAAATATTGTTTTGCTTTCTTTAAAATTGTTTATTAACGATTTTTTGCATAATTTTTTTTTTTTAAATTTTTTAAATAAGCCATTTCGATAGGAAATTCAATTCTCTATAAAATTTCTCCCATGAATTATACCGAAATTTTGCTTCGTTTTCATGCTATATTTAACAAACTGCAAAAGTGCATTTTCACCCCTATCCTCAATTTCAAACCTTTAATTTAATAACACCCAGTGTTTTTTTCATTTTTAATGACTCTTCGAACAAGCCATGTGATGAAAATCCTTGAACGTCTTATTTCCTTCTTTTTTTGCAAAAATTGAGAATTAAAACGTAAAATAGTTTGAGCGGCGATATATAAGTCAATTTTCACCCAAAAATACTTTACAACCTCCTATTTTGAAGGAAATTTGATTTATTTTTTTATTAATCAATGCCTATACCTATGTTTACTCAAAAAAAAAACTAGAGGCAAAAAAGTAAAAAACAAAAAACGAATTTCTTGCTATTTTTCAAATAGTTTATTAACGATTTTTCGCATAAAATTTTCTTTTTAAGTTTTTTAAATAAGCCAGTTCGATGGGAAATTCAATTCTCTAAATAATTTTTCCTATGAACTATACCGAAATTTTACTTCGTTTTCGAGCTACAATTAATAAACTGAAAGGGGTGCATTTTCACCCCATCTCCAATTTCCATTTCTAATTTAATACCACTGCGCGGGTTTTTCATCTAAAATTCATAGTTTTTTAAAATCCTATCCCATAATCAATAAGGCTATTAGTACCTATTCCTTGTTGTCACAGTTGGCAACATAGATAAGATGGTAATAGAAGTAAAACCACGCTTGCGCTCCCTGGTGGCCTGGAAACGAGTAATAAACTATTACCAACCTTTTGACAGCTATCCCCTTCACTTCCATTACGTTTATGGCGGGNAAATATTGTTTAGAATTTAAAAACATTTAGATTTGTAAAATGATTTAATTTGAAATGTATTTCATTTCTGTTTCGTTACAAGTCTACGAGGTCGACTTTTACCGTTACTTTTTTGTAAAAAAATTAAATCAAAAAAGTAAAAAAATAAAATAAATATTTTTTTGCTTTCTTTAAAATTGTTTATTAACGATTTTTCGCATAAAATTTTCCTTTTCAATTTTTTAAATAAGCCATTTCGATGGGAAATTCAATTCTCTACAAAATTTCTCCTATGAACTATACTGAAATTTTGCTTCGTTTTCGTGCTATATTTAAAAAACTGTAAAAGTGCATTTTCACCCCTATCCTCAATTTCAAACCTCTAATTTAATAACACCCAGTGGTTTTTTCATTTTTAATGACTTTTCGAACAAGTCGTGTGATGAAAATCCTTGAACGTCTTATTTCCTTATTTTTTTGCAAAAAATGAGAATTAAAACGTAAAATTATTTAAGTTTGAGCGGCGATATATCAGTCAATTTTCACCCAAAAATACTTTACCTCTTATTTTGAAGGAAATTTGATCTGTTTTTTTTTATGAATCAATGCCTTTACCTATCTTTACTCAAAAAAAAAACTAAAGGCAAAAAAGTAAAAAACAAAAAAATCGAATTTTTTGCTTTTTTTCAAATTGTTTATTAACGATTTTTCGCATAAAATTTTCCTTTTAAGTTTTTTAAATAAGCCAGTTCTATGGGAAATTCAATTCTCTAAATAATTTTTCCTATGAACTATACCGAAATTTTACTTCGTTTTCGAGCTACAATTAATAAACTGAAAGGGTGCATTTTCACCCCATCTCCAATTTCCATTTCTAATTTAATACCACTGCGCGGTTTTTTCATCTAAAATTCATAGCTTTTTAAAATCCTATCCTATAATCAATATGCCTATTAGTACCTATTCCTTGTTGTCACAGTTGGCAACATAGATAAGATGGTAATAGAAGTAAAACCACGCTTGCGCTCCCTGGTGGCCTGGAAACGAGTAATAAACTATTACCAACCTGTTGACAGCTACCCCCTTCAGTTCCATTACGTTTATGGCGGGCTATTGAAATAAATTCAATTTACTTGATATAAAAGTGAGAGAGAATTTGAAGGAAATTAATATTACCTCAGTTTTAAACGTATGACGTCAGCTCCAGTCATTTTGGATCTCTCTGCACGTAGACATTGAGATGACGTCATCGGACGCATTTTGAGGTTATGTCACCGGCACCGCCCGTCGAGTGGGTTCCCGTCGCACCTGGGCCCCCACCTCCCCCCCTCGGTCTTGCAAAAAACAAACAAGTGGGCTAACAGCAGGTAGTTGTTAGTTGTTGGCGGTTTGGTGGTTAGTTCGTTCCCTTACAGCGCGGACGGGAATTTCGAAGTGACCTTAGCCACCAAGGCCACCATCTACCACCAGGGCCTCGTTGAATGGAAACCCCCCGCCATATACAAGAGCTCGTGCGAGATCGATGTCGAGTATTTTCCCTTCGACGAGCAGACGTGCGTCCTCAAATTTGGTAGTTGGACATACGACGGTTTCAAGGTAAGGCCACGACGACTGGGCGAGGCTAAACGATGCGGGGTTGGACGCGAATTCGACCTGGTTGCGAGATTAGGAAAAACTTTCCCTAAAAATGACGATTTAACCATATTTTAACCGACAGGTACCATAGAACATCAATAAACTAAGACGATTTTCGCCTACGGACTATGGTCCTTTGACTTTTATTTTTGAGCGTCGAAAAAAATTTTGTTTAATCAAATTTTAAGCACAGAAACCAGCATAATGCATTGATCTTTGGTGTAAGTGAGGTTTTGAAGACCTCAACGTAATTTATCTTTGGCCATTTACTGCAGGTCACTGACGATGACCTTGTTTAGTGATATTTTCTGACGTAACATTTTGAGGTTAAGTTTTTATATAAAAATGGTACTTTTGAGGTAAAACGCATAGCTAGGGTAGAAATAAACTCATGTAGATTCAAGATAACAGATGAAAAAATCGTCTTCTTTTCTTGACCACTGAATTTATGGTACCTTTTCCTAAAACACCCAGTACTACGATATATTTTTGATCTTTTCGCATCTGAAAATATTTTGCGGAAGAGATTTCGATACAATTGGAGTTTTACACATTGAACGGAATTAGAGGGTGTGTTATTTCGACTGCTAAACTTCTATAGTGTGTTCTTTGGTTAAAATTAACACGAAAAAAGAAAATGTCGATTTTTTTGTCCCGTTGCATAAAAGAACGACGGGGATTAAATAAATCATTGCTTTTAAACATTTTTAGTACATACTTAGGTCACAATTTTTTGCCACTGTGGAAGTTTGGCAGCGGAATAATTTTTTTATAATTTATATAGTTTTGTTGCAAGAAAAATCCCGCACTCTGTCGAATTCGTTCCTGCAGATGCCCCCGCACAGCCATTCCGAGCGTTGAAATTTCGTGCATTTGAAAATATACCACATCTCTCTGATCCCGGGCAAGATTACGATATTTCAGCAGATAGATCCGGATTTTCCCAATCCAAACCATGAATAAATGCAATTCGAATGGAGCT
>NW_019420330.1:4434-6543 GCF_000390285.2 Anoplophora glabripennis
ATGTAAATAGAAAAGAAAAAAAACAATTTTTCGCAATTTTCTTGGAAATTTTAAGGTTATGACCTCTACAAAAGTTGTAGATTTTTGCATGATCTTGCATGCACTTTTCTATTGGATACCTTTTTTGACGCAACTTTCGCTGAAAATCGCAATAATATCATTCTCCGCCCTTTTTCAACTTCCGCTCACGCATTTATTTTTTTATATTTACTATAAGATTATAAAATAAGATTATTTATACTTATGTCAATGTATGTCTACAATCAAACATAGATAGATTTTTTTCGCTTTGTGATTTTAGTAATTTCTACTATTAAGATTCATTTACTTTTTTTATTTTAAATTACGGTAATCTATAACTAAATATATAGAATCAAAATTTCGCAACAAGCCTATGGCAACTCGATTACTTTTCTGTCGCAGCTCTCTGGAACCTGCTAATTACTAAATTGAGTTTCCTGCCATAGTCTCGGATGTACTTTTAACCAATTAATAAGCCGTCTTCGTAACTGAGGTGAAAGCTTTCATAACGTATCTCAAATACTGTTACCTTAAATTAATGTTACAGTTGCAGTATGTGCTCTTATGAGCCCAGTTCCTTTAGATAATGTCTTGCTCACGTTTAGCAATCCACGTAATCTTAGATATAACATTATTTAGAGAAAATCACCACACTAACATAAAATAGCTATAATCTTAAAACGTTGGGTGTTGCAAAATTCTAAAAGCTGCAGGTATCTGTAATTATTGTCATTAACTAAGAAATAGCTAAAGGATATCCTCAAGGAAAGTATTTACCACAAATTTACTTTCACATTCGAAGCAATTCTTTGGCATTTTCTAATTTTTCTCACGCAAAACTGTTTTTAGCTATGTAATATTTTTTAATATTTGATAATAGCAATGTAGACCAGGAAAATTAGCGAAAAAAAAAGAGAAACTCGAAAAAATTCCTATCCGCGAGATTATTGTAAAATTGTCTAAAGGAACATATTACAAGACATCTTTCATCTCGTGAGTCAAAAATTTTATTAGCTAACTTTTCTATTTAAACAAATAAGTGAGGAAAACAGTTTTTTCACTTTGCAGGGAAAACCATAAATTTTAGCGAAAAGTGACTCACAGACAGCGTAGGGAATTCAATTATCTACAAAATGAGACTGGTTAAACAAAAAAGTTGTTGCAAATAACAAGAAAAGTGCCCATTTTTTAATTTGTTTATAACTATCGCATTTATTGTTAAAATTTTATAAGTTGAGGGTTTTGTTATACTTTTAAATTGTGCCAAAAGTGGGCGCTGTAGGTGCAGTAGTTTTCGCACAATTCAATTTGTTTATAACGGAAGCTCCAAAAGTTATGAACTGTAAGCCTCTGTACAGGCGTTAATTTTCTACCGAACATGATTCTGGAAGAGTCATTGTAATTTTAAAGACGTAATTAAGCGACCTATTAAAAAATATCACCGTTTTTTTGACATTAACATTCTCAAATTGTGCATTAAAAAACTGTGCGTTTTTCGCTTATAAACAATTTGAATAAAATTGTTATTTATGCTACCTCACCGAAAATAGATGCAATGGATAGCTGGCAAAAAAATACAAATTTAAAAAAAGCACTCTACGACCAACAAGATCCAAGATAAGAATTTTTTTAAAAACAATCGTGGCGCAATTGTTTATATACATTAAGGCTGGAATTTTTCGCAAAATAAAGTTTACGACGTAAACTACGATTTCCCGTGAATTGCATTGAAAATTGTGGAAAATTAACGACTCACGAGCCCTTTAAAGAAAAGGTACTTGCTAAGTAAACTGTCCGGCGTGGTGATGGGGGAAGCTTGTCCAAGTTCAAATTGATGCGCGCTGTAAATTTTGCAATATCTCGGCTTCTATTCATCGTATAATCTTCTTTTTTTAAAACTGGGGTAGCTCGACGTAAAAATAACAATGGGCATATTTACGAATTCGTAGAATAGCCCTGAACCCCAGGAAAAATGCATCTTTTATACTTAACTTTTTTTAATTTACAAAAATGTCACAAAAATTATTATTAAATGAAATATTAATTAAAATTTCAATTTCGGAATTATTTTACTATTATTAAATAAAT
>NW_019420331.1:0-657 GCF_000390285.2 Anoplophora glabripennis
TGAGAATAAGCAAATACAGAGGGGTGTTCGATAAGGGTTACACCCCTAACTGGTCTAATGAAATTTTCACCGTATCCAGTATTAAGAGGACTGATTCTGTTACATACTTACTATCTGATGCTCAAAGTCAGCCAATAAAGGGATGTTTCTATACGGAAGAGCTGCAGAAGGTCAAGCATCCTGATGTCTACCTTATGAAGATAGTGAGGAAGAAAGGTGATCGAGTTCTAGTGAAATGGCTGGGATTTGTTAGCACTCACAACAGCTGGATTGATAAAAATAGCATTGTTTAATTTTTTTATCTTGATATTGTAAAAAATCACTATTATTAAATATTTGTTAATGTATTATATATTTAATTTTTTATTATTAAGTATCTATCACTGTATTTATTTAATTTAATAAATGAATTTAAAAATATATCAGATTTTTATTTATTTTTTTAATTTTAAGGGAATTAGGGAAAATAAAAGAAAATAATTTTAATTAATTATTTTATTAAATATTTATATCATATATACATATATTATACAGAACATATGGAAGAGGTTAAATTTGATTGATTTTGTTTACAAGTACAGGTTCAATAATATAAGATAATTTTTTTATTCTTTCTTGAAATCGGACACGGTCGATTGCGTCATGCATCCAACGCTC
>NW_019420331.1:2508-6516 GCF_000390285.2 Anoplophora glabripennis
ATATCTTCCTTTCTTTGTTTTTCTTGTTCTTCTTCTTTTCTTAATTGTCTCTCCATATCTTCCTTTCTTTGTTTTTCTTGTTCTTCTTCTTTTCTTAATTGTCTCTCCATATCTTCCTTTCTTTGTTTTTCTTGTTCTTCTTCTTTTCTTAATTGTCTCTCCATATCTTCCTTTCTTTGTTTTTCTCTTTTCTTTTCCATCTCCTGGAACATTTCCAATAAACATATCATCTCCGTTTTCTGTCCTGTTTCCTTGCTTTCACTTGTTCCTGGTCTACTCTCTTCTTCAGACATACTTATATCTTCATCCTCTCTTCTTGTTACATTACCACTCCTTAGATCCATGTTATTTTTTTCTAAATATAACCTCTTCTTATTATCACGTTATAATATCGCCTCTTCTTAATTGAGCCCCACGTTGGGCGCCATTTTATATGATAGTTTCCGTAGTAGCACTATAAGACTTGCTTACCTTGGCATGCTTACTCAGCTTCACTGCTTCTTGATCCACTTTATTTGGGCGCCAGCTCCCATGAGCATATAATTTAGATGTAGGATTATATTTATAGAAAAAGTCTGTTATTTTTTTTTTAGATTGACTCGAGCAACTATATTTTAAAAAAAAAACATGAGTTGTCTTGTCTTAGGGTGTGGTTCTAAGATATGAATTTTGTTTTAAATTTTCAATAAATAAATTGGAATAATGTTCTCGAAAGGAAATATTAAAAATTTGTTCTGAATTTAATTATTGTATCTCAAAATTTTAATTTATGCAAAAAAATTCAATTACGATAGTTACGCAAGTATATTGTAAATTTAAATAACATTTTTAATGTGATTAGTTTCTTAAAGTTTATTTTCTAGTAATTAAAACAAGTTAAAACAATACTATCTACGCCACTCCTACACTATTCCTTAAAATTATATCCTAAACTCTATAATGTTTCGCAATGAATGTTCAAAATTACGCTTTTCACAGTCTAATTATATATTCTTAGTTTATACCTATATTCCACTATCCGTCACTAACTTCTTTTTCTGTCCTTGGCCGCTCGATCCTCGTTCTCGTACATGCTCGTCTACTCCAACTTGTCCTAGCTCCTACTCATCTACTTCAACTTGTTCTAGTTACTGTAGTCCACCTCGGTTCTTACTTGACACCTGTCATTTCCTTTCTTGATATTTGATCTTCTATACTATTCCTATTATGTCTTGTCGTTCTACTTGTTTTTATGGTTCTGTTGACTACGCTCTATTTCTTCACTATAACAGTACAATTATAATTTATTATTTGACTTGCTGTATTCTCAATTTGATTAATAATCTTCAATGAATTTTTGTTACTGTCAATACTTTTCCTATGCTTCCTCTGTATAACTTTTCCCTCTCTACGAAATACTTTCTTTCTGGTTACTTCTATTATAAATCTTCTCGTTTTTTTTTCAATTTCAAATAATCTTACAATATACTTTATTTGACAAATTATTCTTCCTGCTTCTTTTTAATTTATTTTTCTCCCTAGTTAGTCATACAAATTATTTATATCAATCACATTGTTGCTTTGGAATATATCTATATATATTTTTTATATTAACTTTACATGAATTTTTTTTATATAAATTTTCTTTCTTTAATGACTTTTAATAGATTTTATATTAACTTCTAATAAATTTATTCTTCCCGTCTTAATTTTAATGATTTCCAGTATTTCCTCCCATTGGTCAAACTATTATCCAAGTCCATTATTAATTTTATATTAATTTTCATTAATTGCGATTTACTAACTCTACCATTCTTTTATATTTTAAAATCTTTACTTCAATCATTCTATTACAATATATATACAGGGTGATTCAGTCAGAATGTCATTAATTTTAACCACGTATTCGGAAGGCTTAATAAAGACAGAAAATCGGAAAAAAATTTTTTTACTCGACTTTTAAAAAAGAAGGAAATCATCCCATAACTCCCTCTACGAGGGCGGCCCTGGCCGATGCCCGGATGCTCGGAAAATTTTCTAACGTAATGTCACGAACAGTTATCGGCTAAAGCGAACAGCGTTGGCAAGTTCACATCATAATGTGTGGTTCACATTTACTGTTAAACGTATTCAAGTAAATAAAGGAGCATGCTGCATTTTATTATAAATAATTTTAACAATTGTATTAACTTAGTGCAGAATGTTTTAACAAGCCTGACTTCTCGAAGTCAACTTTCGTTAAAAGAAAATAAATAAAGCAGAGGTTTGTAGGCACACTGTATTTTATCAAATAAAAAAAGTCGGCACACTAAATACCCGAATATACAAAATACACTACACACGGTTACAAAACCATTACCTAACAATTTAAAGCGTTTATTCAAATCTACCACCCTCCATATCTCCCGCATTTTTCCCGCAAAGGAGTTAACATAACACATTTTCAAAAAGTTCAAGCTTTAGAAGCAGCTGATTTCCCCAATCGTCTTGAATTTTGCAATTGGTTCCTAAGTGCAGCAGAACTTTATTAACAAAGTGCTCTGGACGGATGAATGCTGTTTTACTCGTGCTGGCATTTTAAACAGGTAAAAAACATAAGTATTGCTTTCTCAAAAACAATAAGTGCCTACCTAGGTTACACCAAAGTTTAGATTTACACTAAAGTTTACATTTATTATGTAAACTTTGGTTATACGCAACTGCATATTGAATAATAAACTGAAATACTAAAACTGTGTATTATTTAACATAATAAATTATAAAACGTGAAAACGTTAATAATATTAAAAATGATAAATTGTAATAACCGTACATTCGAAAACAATCATCCCTATTCATTGATGACACGATTTTCCTTTGATAAAAGACCGACAACTTTTTGCTCTACTTTGCATGGAATACGATCCTACTAAAGTGCACACGTGCAAATTAGAAGGTTATTGACCTCGACACAGGTTAGCCTAGGTCGGAAACACGTACCGAGTTGTTTATTTGTCTCCGTCCGATTGTTTTTTTATCTTCTATTACTTACAGTCAATATTTAAATACTACATACATTTCACCCTCTCTTTATAATTTATCTAGTGAGTGTTGGTTTTTTATGTCATTATTTTTGTAATGAAATTGAAATGGTTGTGAAATGAAATTTAAATTACTTGAACTCTTGGAGTTTTGTAACTTCAATATTAAATTTTATTTAAAGTGAAACAGAGCTAATTTCTTTGCAGCCATAATAGTCACATTTGGTCAGATGAAAACCCGCACACTACTCGTCGGTTTAGCTTTCAGAGGAGATTCGGTGTCAATGTATGGGCAGGAGTATATGGCGATCGTTTAATTGGGCCGCATTTTCTACCTGAACATCTGAATGGGCCGCGTTACTTTCAATTTTTAGTAGAATTGTTTGAAAACCTTCCCCTTCAGATGCTACGGGATATGTGGTATATGCACGACGGAGATCCGGCCCATTTTGCTCGCGATGTCCGTGGATTTTTAGACGATCAATGTCCCAATCGGTGGGTAGGGAGATGAGGGCCCATAATCCTATGGACTTTTGTATATGGGGTTATATGAAATCTGTCGTGTATCACACCGAGGTAGAGAATGTAGAGTAGTTGAGGATTCGTATCGAAGATGCCGCTGAAGAAATACGTAACAACCCTGGTTTATTTCATCGCATCCGCCGCTTATCTATCCAACGTGTACACTTGGGCATAGACGGTAACGGTAATGTATTTAAACATTTGCCATTTTGAACATTTGCCCGAAGGCTTACAGCAAATTAAAAAATTAACATTATGATGTTAATAAAAACTGATTTTTGGCAAGGCATGCTCAGACCTCCTCGAAGTTCTTGCTGGGCAACAATAACAATTTAATGTGTTGATTGCATAATTATAAAAAATAATTTATAGGAATTTAAATTATTATTGGCTGACGTGAGCAAACCGTTTATTTATTGTCTTTATATGTGCGAAAATATATAAATATGGCAACGTTGCATCTAGGGCGCGTTGTTCATATCGTAGC
>NW_019420332.1:0-803 GCF_000390285.2 Anoplophora glabripennis
AGATATTAATTTTTGTTGGAATCATCTGGCAGGCTATAAGACGCCAATTTTTCACTGAGCAACGGAAACAATTTTTTTACAAAGAGACAAGAAAACGCGTTCACTTAATGCTCTTCCTCTTTTACAGAATGTGAGTTATTTATAATATTTGATAGTAACTTTCTACTTTAAGTAAAAATAAAGAGATATTGCCTAACAAACTGGCCGAAAAATGTGCAAATTAATTATACAGGGTGGGCCACCAGTAACGCCTCGGTCGCTAGTGATCAATCGGCAAATGTTACAGAAACCTGTTTAGGTGGGTATGTGTAGGTTGATCACGGCTACATTTTAAAAATATTTTTAAATATACAGGGTGTCCAGGAAAAGCGTACCATATCAAAGTTATGTTTTTTTAAATGGAACACCCTGTATTTTACTGCATTTTTGAAGCACCGTAAAAAAATTGTTGAATTTTATTAAAGGTTCTGCATACCTAGGACTTATTGTTTGTGAGATATTTCAATTTTAGTGAAAATGCAGGCTTAGCGTAGAAATTTAATATTAGCAATAAAAAAATAATTTTAAGGAAGCAGCTTTGGAGGGTCTATTTTAGATCCTTGAAGTTATAAATTGTTATATTTGTCGTCACTTAGTATTATACAGGGTGTTCAAAAAACTGCTGAATACTTCTCTCAACTTTAAACAGCAATAACTTGGTTATTTTAAATGGAACACCCAGTATATTTTTACTTTGGGAGTTGGGAAATTTAAAACTCTTTCAAACTGTGTATAGGTTCCCTATACCTATCTCTAACGGTATT
>NW_019420332.1:1997-6643 GCF_000390285.2 Anoplophora glabripennis
AAAAATGCAGTAAAATACAGGGTGTTCCATTTAAAAAAACATAACTTTGACATGGTACGCTTTTCCTGGACACCCTGTATATTTCAAAATATTTTTAAAATTTAGCCGTAATCAACCTACACATACCCACCTATACAGGTTTCTGTAACATTTGCCGTTTGGTCACTAGCAACCGAGGCGTTACTGGTGGCCCACCCTGTATTACAAATAATGTATTGAAATTCAAATTTATATATTAAATTTGACAACAGAGATTTTGCTCCAAAACGGCGTTGATTGATACTTTACCAACATATACAGGAAGATTAAATATTTATATATCTACAGTACTTTTCAAAATGTGACAGAATTTTTTAAACCATTGGCAGACTTAAAAAAGTATTCCTTTATTTTATGAGGAATTTAATTCTAAAACTTTTCTTATTCTTGCTAGTTTTCAAAAAACTCCATATTCAACAAAAACACGGATAACTAATAATACGTATTGTAATTGTGTTGTCTAAAATCATCGAAAATTCAAATGTTGGCTACGACCGAAACGAAACGTCAAACTTGACGATCAGGAAAAAGGTTGAAATAAGAAAAATTTAATAGAAAAACAAACAACTTAAACAACAGAAATAACATAAAATTTGCCCTGACATAGAAATTGTTCAAAATGATCACCATTTTCTCTCAGGAATAAATTTATTCTTCGTCGGACCTTGAAGTCTACTCTATCCAATAATTGCTGATTGTTTCTAATAAATGTGCATTTATCCGTAATGCGATTCCACAATTCTGCTCGAGACCTAACTGGCGAGGAATACACAAAGTCTTTTAACGTTCTCCAAAGAGAGCAGTCACATTTGTTGAGGTCTGGTGATCGTGGAGGACAAACTTATGTACAATTATTTAAAAAGTCTCTAACAATATTACTAAAATGGTTAAAGCAATCTTCCAGTCTGAGTTGTTGTAGTGGCACCTCGTCAAGTAGATCCGGGACAGTGTTTTGGAGAATTTCTAAATAAGCTTCGCTATTTAGTCGCTTCGGTAAAATAACTGGACCAATTAAATACCGATCAATAACACCCATCCAAACATATATTTTA
Source organism: Anoplophora glabripennis (assembly GCF_000390285.2). Lineage (NCBI taxonomy): Eukaryota > Metazoa > Arthropoda > Insecta > Coleoptera > Cerambycidae > Anoplophora > Anoplophora glabripennis. The sequence goes on from NW_019420332.1 coordinate 3,089, forward strand.
AACTCGCGTTGGAAATGCCTGATTTAACATAGTTTCAAGTTACGATTTAAAAAACATAACTTTACGATTTCAGAGTAAGACAACCTTAAAAATTACTTGGATATCTGATTCAAGATACGCTTCCACAAAGAAAGACAATAAATGACTGTCTCAATATAAATTGGTTTGTGAATTATTAAATTTGACAAGAAAGATTAATGTGTTCTAAATTGAGCAGACATATCAGTCAGAGAAAAAGCTTAGAATCATCAATTTTTCTTCATATTCGAAGTGTGAGGTGAAATTATAGGTAAGTTATTTAGCTTCGTAATCCTAATTCATTATTTATGGTGCTATTTCTATACCACCCACACTTTATTTTCGAACGTCAGGATTTATTTCTAACGTGATTGTAACAGAAGACAATTTAATTTAGTTTCAAACTTAATTAATTTGTTATACATCATAAAGAATGTACCGATTTAAAAATATGAATATTTTAATAAATTATTTAAAAATGTGCGAAAAAGCATGAATATGCTTTCGTTCCATGGCAATATTGACTTTATCCATTGTGGGGGATCAGTAAATAAAGCAAAGTATTGTGACAAATACACCGAATTTTCTATTAAAAAAAAGTTTTGTTTTATATCTTCGTTATGCAATAATGTATTAAAATATTTCAGCAAAAAAATAGAAAGATAAGGAAATGGTAAAAATAAAAATTTTAGGAAACTTTTCTGCGATTTCGAATAAATATATTAATAAATTATTGCATTTTGAAGATACAAACCAAACCATTATCTAATGGGGCAGAATATTATAAGAATAATCCTGTACAGTAATTTGTGAAAACATTTGTAAACAGACAAGCATAGGCGTGCTATCATGGAATCAGCGATTGCAAAATTGTTTCTTCGTATTATTGTAATAAGCAGTAAGTATTAAAAAGGAGAGTTATATAAGCAAAATATATTTTAGCATCTCTATATATTTACTTTTCAAATAGGTATATTCTCCAAGTTTGTGAATACCCTATATATGGACAGTTTTTCGTGTAAATGAAACAACTGGATTCGCATAGCTACACGCATAATGGTGGATTTAAAGTTATAATTCGTATGTCAAAGTCTAACTAATTAGTTATAGTATCACCATTTACTAACAAACAGGACACAAATTTTGAAATGACTATAACTCCAGCAAGACTGTTATACATATTAGACTTAAATGTAATTCAGGAAGGCTTCCAATTTCGAAATTAACATTTCAGTTTCTTATTTTGACCATGCGAGTGATATTTTCTTACTGAATGTTATCGCGCTCTAGATAAAAATATTTTCCAAGCTTGATATATCTACATATAGCACTAGACTGCATATACTACACTGAAAGAAATGGGCTTATTAAACTTTTTATCTAGAATAATGTGTATAGCGCATATTAAAACTTTTATAAACAATATACAACTTTTATTAAAAAAAAGCAATCATCTCCATACTCATTATTCAATCAGTTTAACTGGAAGGTGCTTAATACACCTTATGCATCTATGAAATAAAGGTTATAATGAATTACTTATACATTATTAGGTGTTATAGACTTTATATTCCAATTGTATAGTAGGGAAGATTTGTTGTATAAAGACCAGTATCCGAATTTGTATATAACAATTGTATTAACAGAATTATTCGTTCTTATACTGAATATGTTTCCGTTTTTAACGTGTAAAACGCATCTTATAATGGTTAAGTGATCGTCACCTCTCGGTGCATAATCGGTTATGATCGTTGTTAAGTTATATTCATAGTCTTGTAATAATAATCATATGTCAGACCCGAGAGCGAAGTGCGCCGACTCAATAAGAAACCTGGCTATTCCAGCCGCTGATTTAGGGTTCGCCGCACGAGCTCATCCCTTCTAAGATTTCAGTAGCATGCTATGCATGAAGCAGAACGGTACTCAACTATCTTATACAGTCCACTTTTATTGTCCATACATGTTCAATCATTGTCAAAATAAACACACAAAACCACAACGTCTTTATTATCTTTACTCAAGAAGAGAAAATACAACAATCGTAAAATTTCCGACAGTCCGCTGTGCATCGACTTACACACGTCTAGTTTGATGAAAATGGACAGTATATGCACATGTTTTGTGGGATACATGATCATATCGCGTTGTGTGAAATGGAAAATTATTATGTAAGTATCTAACTGTTTTATGGCTTGTAATTGTTTTGTTTTTTCAAATGTAAATCTTGTCTAAATCTTAAAAATTATTATTTTGTAGGTCCTATTAGAAATCGCTGATGTTAAGTTTTACATAAGATGGAGGAACAGAAGGTTAACGGTGACAAAGAAGAGCATGGGTATAAAGTCAATCAACCAGAGGAAATAAAATTATATGGAAAGAAGCTCAACCTTTCTGGGGATGCTTCATTCTTAAGGTGGAAGAGTTATAGTGCAAATTCTCATGTAATACAAGAAAATACGGGTGCATCGTTGCTAAGAAAATAAACTGGACAGTTTTGGGAGCGATTTGTCATCATTTTTAATGCTTAAAAGTATGTTTTATGTATGTTTACATTAGAACCTTAGCTTGTAATTACAGTTATCCAATAAAATTTTTGAAAACTTAATGTCATATGTGTTTAACTCATACAGAGTATACAACAGTTTAATACATTTATTATTATAAAACTTATAACCAGTACTAGATGTTCTAATAACGATATGGAACATTTTAATAACAGTTATTGCTATTATTTCGTAAAGGGTATAAAAAACGTTGTATGCTAGTTATACAATAATTTAATAAAGAATAAGGTTTATAGTAACTATACAACTGTGCTAGTAATACGCGTTTTATATCCAATATTCACCTGTTTAACAGTCACATATAGTATACAATGGTCTTATAATGGTATATATAACTCTAATAAAGAATAAAACGCATTTATTTCAGTGTACTCATAGATAAAGACATGCTCACTACATTATTAATTACAACCATCTTTTGATGTCTCGTTAGATCATAAGGACACTGCTTTAATGGTATGTACACACGGATATATTCGATATATAAACTCGGTGTCTAGGTCTAAACTAAAATGTTTGGTGTATACATCTTTGCAATACGTGTATACATTTGTGTAAATACCTAGTACCTAGTTACAAACCAACATTAACGAAACACCGCAGCAGATTCTTCGCGCTATTGACGAAATACGAGTATAAACTCTATCGAAATCGTAGAATCGATTTGTCATTGTAGTTGCTGGACAAATAATTCTCATACGCAAAAAAAAACAAATACCTATGTACTTGATACCTATTTTTACACAACAGTATAATACGATCATCAACAAATAAAGAAATACATTTGCTATTTGCTTCATAAATATTCTTGTTTTAAAAAATAAATATTATTATTTTTAATTCTTGTCGCCTAGAGTTACAACTTTTTAATTGTCCAATACAGGTATCTTTCTTATATTAAGATATACGGAAATGGTTAAATAAGCAAAAATATGCAGAATTGTATGCCGATCACGGATTCGCTTTTAAATTT
>NW_019420333.1:0-3677 GCF_000390285.2 Anoplophora glabripennis
AAAAAATTATACTGTACAGAAAGATAAAAAAAAATTAAAGAAAACAAAAAACTCAACAAAGAACATAGTCACTCATTTTTTTCTGAACTAAAGTTGAAGAACGTTTTTTGGCTGCTAAATCACGGATTTTCTTTAGCGTGATCAACTGAGGTAAACAGCATTCAGGTTGTTTTTCGTACCAGTTCATTGCCGTTTCAAGAGCACTGAACGCATCGGCATGGGATGGGCCCGAATCAATAGCGTCTTCATCGTCACTGCTGTCTCGTTTTCATTGTAGATTTGGTAACCATGCTCATTAATATCACTGTTGAGCCACTCTGTTGCATCAGCCAGAGCCCATCATTTCGATCTGCTAGAAGTAGCCGCCGAAGCACCTCTTTCCTGTAAATCTTTTTCATTTTGGCAATTACGCCCTGATCCATTGGCTGGAGGAGGGCTGTCACATTTGGTGGGAGAAACATGACAGTAAAGTTGTCGTCAATGCCGTTCATGCGGTCAATATCAGGATGTGTGGGGGCATTGTCAATAATCAACATAACTTTTCCAGTTTTCCCCTGGCTTTCTCTGAATTTCTTAACCTCTGGTATGAAAGTGTTAGAGTACCAATCAAGAAAAATATTGGACGTCATCCATGAACTCTTTTGTGCCCTATAAATGACGGGAAGGCATGTCACATTCTTGAAGCAACGAGGTTTTTTGCTTTTACCAATCAGCAGTAAAGGAAGAGAATGCGTGCCGCTTGCATTGGCACAAACCATAGCTGTCACCCTGTCTTTGCTCACTTTGTAGCCAGGAGCACGAGTTTCATTACGTGATGCAAGAGATTTTCTCGGCAAGGAGCGCCAATTTATCCCAGTTTCGTCAGCGTTATAAACATCATCCCTTGACAATTGCTTATCAAGGGTAATGTTTTCAAAAGTTTTTAGAAACGATTCTGCAGAATCACCAGATAGCATTTCCCCTTGAACATCAAGCTGTCTTATTCCCTGCCTTTGTTTGAACTTAGCCAGCCACCCACTACTGGCCTTGAAATCAGGAGGCCCATTAAGTTGTTTATTAAAATCTAGAGCCTTTTCACAAAGAAGCGGGCCTGATATTGGTTCACCTAAGCTCCTTCTTTGTGTAAACCATAAATATAAGGCTGCCTCAAGAGTCATATTATTGGCTAATATTAATGTTTTTCTAATTTTAGGTCCCTCATTGCTATCTTGTTGGGATGCATATTTCAAGATAGCATCTTGTTTAGACTTTATGTCCGTAATTGTAGACTTACCGACACCAAACTCGGGCTAACGCCGCTCCGCTTTCACCTTTCTTAAGTTTTTCCAGGATTTGAAGTTTATCCTCTATGTTCAGTGTCTTGTGTTTTCTTTTAAACGACGCTTGTGAAGCCATTTTACTTGAAATTACAGTACACAAGTTAATGTTTCACTGGTTCATTAAACAGCGAATTTCGAAAATAAAAACCAACACAGGCACAATAACAACACACTCGATGCAATGTTTACTACGGTGATGCTCTGTTTACTGTAGCAGTTAGAGAGCGACTGAAGGCAAAAACCAACACAGGCACAATAACAACACACACGATGCAATGTTTACTACGGTGATGCTCTGTTTACTGTAGCAGTTAGAGAGCGACTGAAGGCAAAAACCAACCCAGGCACAATAACAACACACACGATGCAATGTTTACTACGGTGATGCTCTGTTTACTGTAGCAGTTAGAGAGCGATTCTGATTACATACTATTTTTATTTTTCCCAAAACGGCGTTCGGATTATCGAGTGTTCGGATTACAGGGGTTCGGATTATCGAGGTTCTACTGTACATCTATTTGGAGTATGCACATATTATGTAATATACATGTAGCCATTATACATTTTACTATTAAGATTATAGATAAATTTTGTGCTGCAGTCTTCGAAACCTTCCATTAAGAAAACCGAAAGTATGCTCAATAACCATTCTTGTTGAGGATAATCTAAACTTAAAAAGTTTCTGCTCTTCTGTAAGTTCACCATTGTCCCTAAATGGAGTCACTAACCATCCTAAAGAAGGATATGCAGAATCTCCTAGCAAATAATAATTTCCAATATACTTTCAGCTTTCTTATATAAACTTGATTTCCTTAGTAGCCGAGCATCGTGAAGAGAACCAGGTTGTCCACAGTACACATCTAATAATAACTTCCGGTGATCACAGACAGCTTGTATTAGTAAGCTGTGGTACCCCTTCCTATTTACATAAACTTCAACTTTTATAGGACGGGAGATTTTCACGTGGTACCCATCTATACATCCTATAATATTACTGAAATCCTGTTTTTTTCTTAAATTCAGTAGAAATTGTTTATTTTTCATGATCATCAGACCACTTTATATACTCTTCTTTTAATGTTAATATGAAGTTAACATCTGCAGTAACAATTGTGTGTGCAGTACAGTACTGCACACACAATACAGTACTGCCGGTATTTAAAGATACTCCAAATCGGGCCGATATTTGTCTAAAAGTTTCGGTGTTGGCCAAATACCATAAAGTTAATAATACACACTTTTCTGCAGAGGTTCCAAGTTTGGGGCAAAGCTGCTCAAACAAATTTTCTCTAGAAATTAAACCAAAGATAGAAATTGTAGCCACATAGTAACATATTTACCTACTAACCTATCAGAGTATATGCAATGGAACGAGACAATCTAAAGTGATCCTTAAAAGTTTCGACAGTATATGCAGGAACAACTTCTTCCACAAAATTAGCAACTTTTTTAATGCTATTCACTGCACTGTAATTTGTTTCATCTTCACTATCGTCGTTGCTGCTACTGCTGCTTGATATAGCATCAGGTGATGACAACATCCATCTATAATAAAATAAATAATAATTGTCACAGTTACCTACACAAAAATAAATCTGTAACTTATTTGTTCAATGGATTTTTAATATTATTTTTACCACTTTATATTCCGCAATTTAAAGAAATACGTACCATAAGTTCCTCTTCACGTTTCCATTTTGTAAAAATATGTGCACAATTAGTCCATACTAATTATCCCATTACTCCATAGTACAGGGAATTATCAGTAGATAATGCAAACAAACAAAAAGTAGAAACGCCGGCTCTGGCTTCGCTCTCACCAAGATTTAATTTATCTAAGGCAGGGGTGGCCAACCTTTTCAGCGACCGGGCCAATTTTCAGAAATGATATTTGCCACCGAGCCACACACCTAACTTACCTTTTTTTTTTAATAAAACCCTTCCCAGTAGTTGAAATCGTGGTTAAACGGTAGCCAATTCTAATGCAAAAGAAAACAAGAAATATGATTTTTTTTTGAGGAAAATAAAATATATCTGAGAATCAAACATATTTATTATATAATTTAAAAATATTTTAGTGAGAAACCTGACTTTGTTTTGCCGAACTAAGTGCGTCAATGTTAATCTCGACGAGCCGGCGAAGCAAGAAGAGCGCCAGAAGAAAGGGCCCTAGCCGGCGGGGCCCAGCCAGGACAAAAGGAGGTCCCACAAAGCGCCTACACCGGCCGCATTTGCGGTCGGGGTAGACGACGGATGGGGCCCACCTACGAAGGCTGTCCAGGCCTACACGAGATGAGGCAGGATAAAGAGGGATAATCCCCCTCGATCCCAAATCATTGAGGCCAATTTCTAGCCATA
>NW_019420333.1:4009-6535 GCF_000390285.2 Anoplophora glabripennis
ACGGGTGAGCCATCTTACTTCTGCATAAAATGTAACGTCTTCATAATCTGAGTCCAAAGACTTTAGAAATTCTTGGAACTGACGGTGATTCAACCCGTGTGATTTAATGAAGTTCACTGTTTTGACGACTATTTTCATGATGTGGTCCATTTTCAAGGACTTGGAACACAAATTCTCCTGATGAATAATGCAATGAAAATTTAGGATTGAAGTATTACGGACTTTTAAGGCCTCATGTTCAATCAGTTTTACTAAACCTTCGTTTTTCCCAACCATTGCTGGAGCACCATCTGTTGTTAAGCCAGATAAGTTGCTAAGTTGTAACGAAAACCGATTCAATGTCGACGTAACTGCCTCTAACAAATCTCGTGATTTAGTCGTGTCCTTAAGTGGACACAGTACCGCTAATTCTTATGTCTTTTTAAACTGGACATCAACACCCCTGATAAAAATTGCCACTTGGGCAGTATCTCCCATATCTGTACTTGTACTGTAGCTAGAGCATAAAAAATAAACTTGGATGCTCGACTTTTTAAATTATCTTCAATATGTTTTCCAATGTCGTTCACACGTCTAGTAATAGTCTGACGAGACAGACTTATTTTTGAGAAATCTTTTTTCTTATCTGGGCACAGAATTTCAGCGACGCTCTCCAAACATTCCTTAACCATTTCACCATCTGAATATGGCTTAGATTTTTTTGCCAGTATCATGGCTACTGCATAACTCGCTTTGACGTAACATGTTGACTCAGAACTCGCTCTAAAAAATATATTTTGTTGTGCAGAAAATTTTTTTTTTAAGTCATTTACTTGGTCTTGTCGAAATGACCCTTTGTACCTATCAAACTTATTTGCATGTTTAGTCTCGTAGTGCCGTTTGATGTTATACTCCTTCAAAACAGAAACAGATTCGTTGCATATCAAGCATATGGGCTTTGTTTTAATTTCCACGAAAAAATAATTTATAGTCCACCGGTCTTGAAAACTTCTTAATTCTTCTGTGACCCTTCTCTTCTTTGGTCCAACGTCTTTACTAGTTGACGCCATGGTAGTTTTTAACTGAAAAGAGTGAAGATCAATTCACACATGCGGTACTGTGCGCCGACTGTGTCGTAACCGTGCACCGACTGTGTTGTGCATATTCACACCAATCATGTTATTACGTACCACAGTTGGTTAGTTTGTATCATGGATCCAAGAGAGGAGGACGTGGTTATAGCATGCGGAGCGTATCTAGTATTAACGGAAGAGGTGAAAAAAAGAAAGAGGAAGATTTGGATTAACCGTTTATGGAGAGCTAGGGAGGAAGAAGGAGAATTTCACACAGCATTTGCTCGACTCAAAGATGATCCAGAACAATTTGTTCGATACTTTCGCATGACTTTCTTGAAATTTGACAATCTGCTGAAACTTGTAAAACCAGACATACAAAAACAGAACACAAAGTGGAGAAGATCTATATCCGCAGAGGAAAGATTAGCATTAACTTTGAGGTATGTTGTTCATTATTAATACACATAACAATTATTTAAACAATTAATATATTTTCAGTTACTTAGCATCAGGTACTTCCCAGTACCGTCTAGGAATGAGCTATAGAATTGCCCCTTCAACAGTACAATCAATTGTAGTTTCCACTTGTGATGCAATATGGAGAGTTCTGTCAAGAACAGAAATGCCTGAGCCAACAGAAGATGGATGGAAAAAAATAGCTGATGATTTCTGGGCAATGTGGCAGTTTCCCAACTGCATTGGTGCAGTTGACGGTAAGCACGTTCAAATCCAGGCTCCCAAAAATAGCGGATCTCTATTCTACAACTACAAAAAGACATTATCTCTCTGTTGTTCTCATGGCACTTGTAGACGCTAATTATAAATTCATTGTTGTTGATGTTGGAGGTTATGGCAAATCGAGTGATGGAGGTATATTTTCAAAATCAAATCTAGGAAAAGCAGTGGAAAAAAATAATCTTCATGTTCCGGGACCAAGACCATTACCTAATTCAGATGATATTGTGCCATTCGTGATATTAGGAGATGAAGCTTTTCCTTTAAAAGAAAATCTATTAAGACCTTATCCAGGAAGCACAGCACGAGATAATGAAAACCAGAAAATATTTAACTATAGACTGTCAAGGGCTCGACGTGTGGTTGAAAATGCATTTGGCATCCTGATTCAAAAATTCAGAATCTTGTATGGTAGACTTCAAGTGAATCCTGAAAACGCTGATAAAATTATTTTGGCCGCATGTGTCTTACATAATTCCTTACGAAATGACAGATCTGAGAATACATCGGTCCTGCCTGTATATGAAGAGCAAAGCTCTACTTCACAGCAACTTCCACTAAGGGGACTCCGTCGGTTGGGTGGAAATTCAAGTGAAGTCGCTATAGGCGTAAGAAATACATTCTGTAATTATTTAAACACTACAGGCGCGGTACCATGGCAGTTGGAGGTAGTAAGAAGAGGTATACCCTACCAAAATACAGAGTAATTTTGTATTATTTATATTTTTTATATATT
>NW_019420334.1:0-6810 GCF_000390285.2 Anoplophora glabripennis
TATCGCTCTCACGTAACTTCAGATAGACCATCGGTACTTTCCTACCCTGTACAAATAACAACATAGATTTTCCTGATGTACTTTGTCGTATAACATTCAACATTCCATCCTTTCGTTCTTTCTTTTATACGTTGTTCTATTTACCTACTCCACACAGCAATGTAATGCATTTACAAAACTGTCATAAGGAATTTCAGTCACTCTGATTTTTTTGGCACTAGTGTTTGTAATATTAAATTTTGTGTTATAGATAGAATCATTTTATATATTTATTTTGACAGGTACCTATTCTAATTGCATTTTATATTTTAGAAACTGTTTGAAATGTCACGGATTTGATTTTAGAAAAAAAAACTATAATCTAAAAGGGCTCAACAGAGTACCTACGTCTTTTTTTTCTGTACCTACATGGGGTCTATATCTGAACAATGAAATTTTGGATAGGCAAATTATCCCTATTTGCATGCAGTTTAAATATGTTATCAGTTTTTCATGATTAATACAAGTTTTCATTTTTTTATAAAGTCTTTAAACGCAGTAGTCTGTGACAATAACTAGAGTATCATATATCTTCGAGTACTAGGAAAAACAAATAATGAAAATGATTTTTGTTATTTGTTCCAATTTTTAGTTCAATACAACACGTTTTAACAAAGACACAGAATCATACTTTTTAAATAATCACCGGTTTCTTTTTCTAACAGAACATTCTAAAGAAACAAATCGTATTTTAATTTTAGGTGGGACCTATGCAGATCATACTTTTTAAATAATCACCAGCTTCTTACAAAAATAAGTTTATAATTTTTATTGTTTCTTTTTCTAACAGAACATTATAAAGAAACAAATCGTATTTTAATTTTAGGTGGGACCTATGCAGATTATTTTCAAATAGAACAAGATGGCGACAGCTACAAGGTAACCCTAAATACAGAGTTGCCATCAGAAGCCCTGAAAGAAAACGTGCTTATATTAACTTTAGAAGCAGCATTAAACGATGCTATAAGCTACGCTACTCTAGTTATCAATTTACCAAGCACTACGGATGATAGTAGCATCAGCTTCTCTGAACCACTATATTCAGCCAGCTATAAAGTTGTTGACGAAAAGGGCTTATTCAGCGTGGAGGGTACAATCAAAGTTGACACCGAAGAAGACGATGCGAATGTGAACCCGAGCATCTCGAATAGTAAGTTATATAACTATTTTGATACGATTTTCTTTTCGGCAATATACGTAGATCAAGAGGACTTACTTCAATAGTAGTAGTAGTAGTAGTTTTTTATTATATATTTAAATATATCAGCAAATGTGTATCTAAAGAGAAAATTTAATATTTTATACAAATTTCTTGCATGAATGGTTTCAATATATAGCGTATAAATATGTATACAAAATTATCTATTCGTGAAAAAAATATACAGGTAGATATTTAAAGAGGACGCGAGTTTCGAGAAACTAAAAATTCGCTATTTTATGTTACGACCAAGAATTAAAGAACAAAAATTTATTTTTAGATATTAAGTAAATGTTCTTAAACAATTAATACGATTATTGCAGATGTGCGTATAGAATGAATTACATTTTAATTACGTATAAAAATATACCTAACTTCTTTTTCTCAACTGATTTGAGTACCAAAACTCATTAAATGTCTTATACAGAGAAAGTTTATTAATTAAAAAGTTGGCAAAGTGTACTATAAGTAAATAAAGAGAAAGAATACTCGAGTATGACATAGAAAAGGATACTCATTGCGATTTTGTCAATTCACAGCCCCACAAAAAAAGTGGAATATTTGAAAGACAAGATCCTGGCATCTATATGTTTTTGGGGTCGCTGAATCCAAAACCGGTGTCTGTTTGATCCAATCAGGTCTGCGTTAAGGTCAGTTCAAGGTCAAATGTTGAGAATCATTTGCCGACAAAGTAAACCTCCATATCTATACGTTTTTCGGGACGTTAAATCCGAATTCGGTGTCCGTTTGATCCGATCAAGTCTGCGTTAAGGNCTTGCGTCCATTTATAAAGTAGGACTCTATGATAAACACTTTTTGTTCTTGAGAAAACACCATTTTAAACGCTTTTTAAAATGAAAATATTCAAATTGATAGCGGCGATATAGCGCTTTGACAGATGACGTTTAATTTCATTTGCTATACGCTACGCCTTAGGTCCAAATTTTCAGAACCAACTTGACCACGGTTTTATTTGAACGCTCGTTATATTTAAATATAATGTGTATCTGAAGAGAAAATTTAATATTTTATACAAATTTCTTGCATGAATGGTTTCAATATATAGCGTATAAATATGTATACAAAATTATCTATTCGTGAAAAAAATATACAGGTAGATATTTAAAGAGGACGCGAGTTTCGAGAAACTAAAAATTCGCTATTTTATGTTACGACCAAGAATTAAAGAACAAAAATTTATTTTTAGATATTAAGTAAATGTTCTTAAACAATTAATACGATTATTGCAGATGTGCGTATAGAATGAATTACATTTTAATTACGTATAAAAATATACCTAACTTCTTTTTCTCAACTGATTTGAGTACCAAAACTCATTAAATGTCTTATACAGAGAAAGTTTATTAATTAAAAAGTTGGCAAAGTGTACTATAAGTAAATAAAGAGAAAGAATACTCGAGTATGACATAGAAAAGGATACTCATTGCGATTTTGTCAATTCACAGCCCCACAAAAAAAGTGGAATATTTGAAAGACAAGATCCTGGCATCTATATGTTTTTGGGGTCGCTGAATCCAAAACCGGTGTCTGTTTGATCCAATCAGGTCTGCGTTAAGGTCAGTTCAAGGTCAAATGTTGAGAATCATTTGCCGACAAAGTAAACCTCCATATCTATACGTTTTTCGGGACGTTAAATCCGAATTCGGTGTCCGTTTGATCCGATCAAGTCTGCGTTAAGGTCAATTCAAGGTCAAATGTAAAGAATCAATTGCCAACAAAGTAAACCAATGTATCTATACGTTTTTGGGGTCGCTTAATCCGAATCCGAGGTCCATTTGACCTGATCAGACCTGCTAAGTTCCAAACTCAAAACACTCAATTATTCATTTATGCGTATTAAAATTTAAGTAACAAATAATATTAAAGAAAGAAAGCTTTAATTCGAGCCCGTGACTTTCAACAATATTCAACAGAATAATATGATCAAATGACAATTTTTTTTAAGAATTGTAATTTTTCTGCTTTACAATAAATTGAATTTTCGCAGAATCAGTGCGGTCAAAAACCCCAATATCCACTTCCGTTAGTTTATTCCACTTTTGTCAAATTTTGTCCGCCATATTGGATCCGCCATTTTAAATTTCTCAATTTCAATATGAAATTCGTAATCAGTGTTGTCAAAAACCCCGAAACACCTATTTTTGTCAATTTATTCGCCTTTTTTAAAATTTTATCCGCCGTATTGGATCCGCCATTTTGAATTTTTCAATTTTGATATCAAATTCGTAATCAGTTGGGCCAAAAACCCCAGTATACCTACTTTTGTACAATTTGGAATAAATTTTTATTTTTGGCCAGCTTCTAGGCATAGTGTGTCGTCCAAATCCATACCATTTAAACGACCACAAAAAGTCAATAGCATCTACCGATATCGTTCTCCATTGACAGCCACTGCGTTTCCTGCCTCATTTTCAAAAAATAATCTCATAGTTGTTTAATTCGGGGCGTTCCTTCTACCGAGTATTCCACGTAATTTGCACACAGTCTCAACTACACACTCTCCCTACTTGTAATGAATTTTCGTGTTCAACAGTCGAATTAAAGGGCGCCCTGTATACTATAACACTAAAATTTATTATAACTTATATTTTTTTGTACCGAGAACATGGGTGAATCTCGAACTAGAATTTTCTATTATAGGAAAATTTTTGCATTTATTTTAATGTATATCCACTATTTGTGTTTTCAGGTGACGGCTATGAATCATATTTCACAGTGAGCTATTCAAATAACGAAATAACAGTAGTTTTAAAAGAAGACATACCAATTGACGTTTTAGCCAAGAATTCATTTATACCCTTAGTACTGACAGTCGGAATCAATGAAACAACAGCACAGTCATCTTCTGTATTAAATGTTGAAATTAACTGTAAGTACTAATAATGCATTCTCCTACCAATTAACTTCAAGAAGTTTAAATTATCCTTAAAATTAATTTAATAATCATGATACAGTTTTAGAAATTTATATTTTATAGCAAAAGAGATTATTTCAATAAATACATGTAAGTTTAAAACAAATAGATTTTTTTTATTCAATTTATACTAAATATAAGTTTTATATACACTAATGGAAAAAATTAAGGGGTCAAAAAAATCTAAATTTTCGACGATTTTTCAAATGATAAAAATGATGATGAAAATGATATCTTTGATAAAAATGGTCGTATTGGAGTAAAAAAAAAGCAATTTGAAGCTTCAAGTTTCTAATTTTTGTATCTTGCAAAAAAAAATTTTTCAATTTTTTTTGCAAGATCCAAAAATTAGAAACTTCAAGCTTCAAATCGCTTTTTTTTTTACTCCAATACGACCATTTTTATCAAAGATACAGACATTTGAAAACTCGCCGAAAATTTAGATTTTTTTTTTTGACCCCTTAATTTTCTATTTCCAAACATCGTTTTTTTCTGAAGCAATTTTTTTCTATAAAATGAAAAATAATTTCAGACGAACAATCAGAGGGGTCTATTGCATTTTCAAATTTACTCTATACCGGAAAATATGAAGTTCTAGACGGAGAAGGGTCCCTACAAACTGACACAATTACACTTAGTACTGAAGATGTCGATGGTAATATCAATGTGGCGATAACGAATGGTGAGTCAGTCACAAAATTTGCAGCCGAATTTATTTTTTTTTTGTTTAGAAATATATATTTATATTGAACCAAACAAAAGAACAAAACACCAAAATAAACACTTTGTTTGCAGAATATGATGATTTCTTCTCTGTGGAGTATTCTGAGAATCAGGTTACAATAACTCTAGCGAAACAGCTGACAGACACAATTCTGAATAGTTCCTCTGTGGTTCCATTAGCCTTAAAAGCTGAAATTGAAGGTACTTCGGTCAGTGCTGAAGCTGTTGTGAATATAGCGATTATTTGTAAGTACCACTATCCTCAACATAATTTCGATACATTTACAGCTATTAAATTTTAGATAACAGCGATGATGATGTCGATTCAATCGAATTTGGAGAGGTGTTGTATACGGGTGACTATTCGATCAGTGAAGGAAAAGGAAATTTGGAATTGCATCAGTCTATTAAAGTTATCTCAACTAGTTCGGACGATCTGATAGATCCCAGCATTTCTGAAGGTAAACATTAAACAAAATAATAAACCATAAATAATTAATAGTATATATTTAGTGAGTTAAAAAAATGTTATTTATATGTATATTCTGAGTTCAAAAGATTCCTTAGTTGTGAGCTATTTATGATTCAATGAGACAGTGTGATAAAATATAACAAAAGTGTTTATCAATCAAAATTTTTGCTATAGTTTTTGTATTAATAAATAGGTTCTTATTGTCTTGCAGGTTCTGTTTATAGAAATTANAAATGAAAAATAATTTCAGACGAACAATCAGAGGGGTCTATTGCATTTTCAAATTTACTCTATACCGGAAAATATGAAGTTCTAGACGGAGAAGGGTCCCTACAAACTGACACAATTACACTTAGTACTGAAGATGTCGATGGTAATATCAATGTGGCGATAACGAATGGTGAGTCAGTCACAAAATTTGCAGCCGAATTTATTTTTTTTTTGTTTAGAAATATATATTTATATTGAACCAAACAAAAAAACAAAACACCAAAATAAACACTTTGTTTGCAGAATATGATGTTTTCTTCGCTGTGGAGTATTCTGAGAATGAGGTAACAATAACTCTAGAGAAACAGCTGACAGACACCATTCTGAATAGTTCCTCTGTGGTTCCATTAGCCTTAAAAGCTGAAATTGAAGGTACTTCGATCAGTGCTGAAGCTGTTGTGAATATAGCGATCATTTGTAAGTACCAAAATCGTCAGCATAATTTGGATACATTTACAGCTATTAAATTTTAGATAATAGCGATGATGATGTCGATTCAATCGAATTTGGAGCAGTGTTGTATACGGGTGATTATTCGATCACTGAAGGAAACGGAAACCTGGAATTGCATCAGTCTATTAAAGTTATCTCAACTAGTTCGGACGATCTGATAGAACCCAGCATTTCTGAAGGTAAATATTAGACAAACACAATAATAAACCATAATTATGAATAGTCTACATTTATTGAGTTAAAATACTGTTTCCGCGTTATTTATATATTTATTGATTATTTAGTCGTGAGCTATTTATGAATCTATCAGACAGTATGACATAAAATATATTAAAAGCAATACAAATTTTTGCTGTAGCTTTTGTATTAATAAATATGTTCTTATTATCTTGCAGGTTCTGTTTATAGAGATTATTTTGATGTCTCATACACTAATGGTGAACTGTCAGTAACACTGAAAGAAAACTTACCTGACGACGCTGTAGAAAGTAATTCTATCATTACATTGACTTTAGAAGTTAGTATCAAAGATACCGTTCATAGTACCTCGGCTGTACTTAACATCAACATTAATAGTGTCGGTAAGTAATGCCACAAATTAAGATAACGGGGCATCAGGTAATGTAGTTAGTACACAACATTTTTCTATTTCAGAGAGATCTGTTTCATTTTCAAATCTACTCTATGTCGGAAAATATGAAGTTGTAGATGGAACTGGTT
>NW_019420335.1:0-1756 GCF_000390285.2 Anoplophora glabripennis
TTAAAATTCGGACGCATGTCGCAGCTGGCAAATGACAAATTAACTAGTAAAAATCCCACCACATGCAAATATTTACTAAGAGGGATAGGACCTCATCGGAAATTGTCCTGCATAACAGCGCGATGTCTCTACAGCATTTTGCTGACATTCGCCGTAGATTGACAACGTATCACAAAATTTATTATTGTCGTAAACATGTACCGTTCAATCACAATTTAATCTACTTAACACAGTTTTCCTAGTAACTAACACTAAAGACTCCAACTTTCGACTCATGATGAGTAAGTAAAGCTCAAAAGTTTTTTTTATACTTTTTTGGATCTACGTTGCTAAGTATCACTTTTGTATTCAAGACTGAAAAACCTTTTTGCGAGCAAACAAAGAGTAGAAGAACATTCGAAAATGCAAAAGCGACTTCACAACAGTGAAAAAAAACAATATTTCTTCAAAATGGATTAGGAATGTGAAAACTAGGGAAAAGGGAAGTAGAGAAATTTACGATAAATTAATATTATGTTGTTGTACAAATATCTGAAAGTTTCTATTGCACCCTAATGGGTTGATGACGATGAAGGATAATGAGATGTAAAGGAACCTTCGATAAGGGTTGCACCCCTAACTGGTCCAATGAAATTTTTACCTATTAAGCGGACTGACCCGGTGACATACTTACCGTGTACTGCTCAAGGTCAGCCAATAAAATGTTTCCACACAGAAAGCTGGTTTTTACTGTTGAGTGTATGAATGAAACGAGTTGATTGTTGACCATCGCAAAAGAATTATTATAAAACTATTTATATATGTTTTTATTTATTTAATAAAATGGCATTTTAAGAAGAACTGAGTTATGTGGTTATCAACATTTACTTTGCACCTTAAGTTTACTATTGATATTAATAAAATCAGAAGCACTACAAGATATACCGTTGCATATTTGAAACTGCCGTTTCCAAAAAATTATACAATCCACTGTTTCAGTCGCTCTTCTGTGATGATTTTAGCTGATTCTGGAGTAGACATTACCTCTTTCAAAAGACAAGTCTACTTCAGTGACTGAAGCGTACATTGAAGATCCTATTGAGAATAAAATTCTAGTTTCAAATGGAAGATCCTCGAAAGTAGTTGAAGTTTCTGATTCAGTTATTCTGTCAATATCAGTAATTAATTGAGAATTGATAATCTCAGTTTGCAATTTTTGAACAAATAAAATAATGGCTGGTGATTATTTTGGGTTGTTAAACCTGTTCAATTGCATTAAATAAATTTTTAATATTAAGTACTCATATTATCGAACCAGTTTATCCAATTAAATTAATAAGTAACAGCAGTATGAAAATAGTTATTTATCCAACACTTGTATATAATGATACTATAATTTCTTTGGTTTTAAAGGAATAATGTGGCCTATAACTCACTAGTGAGTTATAAGTCATAAGTCACTAGTGAGTTATGAAATCCTTGGTTACAGTGACTTATATGAAGTAACACACGAATGACATATAAAATTTATCCAACACTTTCATAGAATTTCGTTTTGATAATAAATAAAAGTAACTTAAAATTTCAAGTTGTCAATGTGAAAAAAAGTAATTTAACGAAATGAATGTATTTTTAAATATTACAAAGGATGCGAGTGTCAACCTTGTGGAAATAAATGGATTAGTCCATCAAATTGCTCATCAAAATTTAGCTGTGTATACCAAATTTCATTCATTTATCACAACGCGATTGAGAGATATTGCAAAAAAATGATTTC
>NW_019420335.1:4995-6608 GCF_000390285.2 Anoplophora glabripennis
TGTAATGAACAAAAATGTAGCTTATAAATAAACAAAGAAAATCGTTTTTTAAAAAGTGTTGTACGTCCTATACAAAGCGAAATATGGTTAGTGGAAGGGGACTTGTTTTGGGGGGAATACTCGAATCGATGTATTCAACGTCAAATAACGGAAAAAGGATTAATTTTACGTGTATAACGCTCCTGGAGTTTTTTGTAGTACTCAAAAAGACCTTCAAAATGAGTACCTATAAAAGTTAATTAGAGCAAAATTGAAGGAGTTATCGTCAAAAACAGATGGGTTGCTCATATTTTTTAAGGAAAAATGAGCAGTAAACGCTGTACCATTTCCATTGTAATTAAAATTAATCGCAGACCCTTTATAATTAGTTTTGACTTAGTGTTTTTCATACGGTCCTGAAGTTCCATCCATTTTAGTGGAAAAACGACCTGTCTCGAGCCATTCGATCCTTTCTCTTTAAAAAACGAAGGACTTAAAAGGTTTTATATGCAAACGATCTTACAGCTCTTGAAATTACCTTTAAAATGCTTTTTTGTAGGATACTATAGCTTCAAAATTAAGCGAGTTATGGTAAAAAAACCAATGACATTTTTTCGGAGCAAAATTGGCTTTCTCATTTTTGGAGCAAAATGTTAGGATTCAATAAAAATATGTTACATTAATATTGGTAAAAGGGTAGTTTATAAGAGTTGAAAATGGCAACAGTAAAATATTCTTTCATAAACAATATAAGAGAATTCTTATTTTAAATTATTGCACAATTATAGCATTCCAAGATTTAAAACGTAATTTTTTATCATTTTTTAGCACAGGGGTGATTTATAAGGGTTGAAAAGTGTTATGAGATACAAATTCTTTCATAAGCAATGAGGGAATTTTTATTTTAAATAATTGCACCGTTAAAGCATTCCAAGCTTTTAAAAAGTAATTTTTTANTCAAAATGAGTACCTATAAAAGTTAATTAGAGCAAAATTGAAGGAGTTATCGTCAAAAACAGATGGGTTGCTCATATTTTTTAAGGAAAAATGAGCAGTAAACGCTGTACCATTTCCATTGTAATTAAAATTAATCGCAGACCCTTTATAATTAGTTTTGACTTAGTGTTTTTCATACGGTCCTGAAGTTCCATCCATTTTAGTGGAAAAACGACCTGTCTCGAGCCATTCGATCCTTTCTCTTTAAAAAACGAAGGACTTAAAAGGTTTTATATGCAAACGATCTTACAGCTCTTGAAATTACCTTTAAAATGCTTTTTTGTAGGATACTATAGCTTCAAAATTAAGCGAGTTATGGTAAAAAAACCAATGACATTTTTTCGGAGCAAAATTGGCTTTCTCATTTTTGGAGCAAAATGTTAGGATTCAATAAAAATATTTTACATTAATATTGGTAAAAGGGTAGTTTATAAGAATTGAAAATGGCAACAGTAAAATATTCTTTCATATAAGGGAATTTTTATTTTAAATTGCACAATTATAGCCTTCCAAGATTTAAAACGTAATTTTTATCATTTTTTTAGGGGTGATTTATAAGGGTTGAAAAGTGTTATGAGATACAAATTCTTTCATAAGCAATGATGGAATTTTTATTTTAAATAATTGCACCGTTAAAG
>NW_019420336.1:0-6513 GCF_000390285.2 Anoplophora glabripennis
TTGATCCGATTACAAATATCATAATAAAATGCCCTATTCTTTATTATTTTAATTAAAACAAGAAAAATATATATAACGAACGTTCGCCAGTTGACTTTATTGATGCCCGAGCGCCTTAGTTCATTTCTAGTTGTAATGAGGCACGTGTTCTAATTCCGAGTCAATGTTTTCACAATGTGTTTATTAGAAGAATTATGGGGATACGCCACGCCTTTCGCGCATTTCGCGGCTCATGAGATATTAAAAGATCTCTAAAATAATATTTATGAAAGACCTAAAATAGTCAACGCCTAATCAGAAGATGCCGTGTTTGATGGACCATCCGGAAACAAGTACGCAAAAATGAGTGCTTTATTTAATATAAGAATTTTAAAGATTTTGAAATATCATTTTTACCCGAGAAAACGAGATTAAAAAAATATACTTAAGGTCCTTAACATTTTAAGGAAGTAAAATTGTACTGGGATATTTTAAACTATAAGTTTATTTTCACCCAAATAAGCTCTCCTGGGCCTTTTGTTTTTGGATACACTGTATAGTTTCTTTATTTTCAGTTGTACTAGTATGTTATTTTCTTTATTGGAGTTTACTCATATAAAATATTAATTGATCAATAAATTGTCAATGTAAAACAGCTATTACGCAATACCGCCAATACCTAAAGTATTTAGGGACATACCGTTCCGTGAACATGAAATTAAAGAATTATCCCAAATCTTATAAAGCTACATTTCGTGTTCAGAGAGTGATGTAACATAAAACCCTGCTAATTATTATCTGTAAGTTCAGAGTGCTGTCACAAATTAAGAAAATTAGGAAAAAAGTTGGAATCGCTTCATTTTTTCTGGAATTCGTGTCCCCACCATTTAATTCACATAAAAGTAGTTACGAATTTCGTCATAACTTGAAGCAACCTTTTTATCTGTAGCCGTTGCTTCTTTTGCAGTTTGCTAGAACGTGACGGTTACTATAAACACTTTAACCTACCTTTATATTTTCAGTTTTTTTTGTTGAACTGCGAATTTGTATTCAAACCGTAATAAAAATTAGTGTGTAACTTTTTTTTCTTCGATAAATATGCTATTACATAACCTTATTTAAGCCATGGTGTCTTGAAAAATTATTTGATATGTCAGAAATTATGCTTTCTAATCGTGTAACTATAGTTAATCATAGGCAGTTTGAACAAACTCTCAAAGGATTTTTTTCTTAAAATTAACTCAGGAACGTACTTAGGAATCAGCTTACATTTAACAACAGAAGACCGGATACCCCAAAACTTCCTCCTGAACATATTTTTGGGGACCCATAACTTTATAACGAAAAAAAATTATACCGAGAGGTCACGAATAAATCTAACAAATTTAAGAGCTATCTAAAATTAGCATTAATACTGTTGTAAGTATGTAGCATACTTTTTTAAAATGAATCTTAAAGTATTAGTGAAAGAATTTAAATTCGAGAATTTTGAATATCTTGTCCTCAGCTTTAAATATTTCGAAAAATAAAATGTTGATTTATGTTGCTAGTTTATTTATTACTAATTTAGACCGAGTTGCACCATTTCTTTCCATAAATTTCAATTTCAATATTATAAACAGTACCTACAAATGCATACCTATACCTTCCTTTTTATATAAAATTAATTAAGTACTCACCTGATACATGTTTATTACTTTTAATAGGTGTAATTTCCACCCATTCACAATTTACTGTAAAAATAAGTATAGTAAGGCAAAGGTGTGATTTCATTTTGTGTAATGTTTTGCTACTGGAAGACTACTTGTAGTGGATGACAATTATTCTAGCCTGGCTGTGCAGTTAGAAGTGAACAGAGCAGAAAATTGTATAGTGGAACTAAATATGGGGAAATAAAATCAGAAAATAATCCGAACGTTTTATTTTTAATTAAGTATTTTACAAATGAACTTATGGATTTATTACAGTGAGACTTAACTTATTTTATATATTATTAATGAAGTTTGTATCTGCCGGTTTTAACTTGTGTTGGACGAGTGTATACCATACATCTTGAAGTTGTGAAGTATCCCTGCAGACAAAATCGAGATTAAAATATTTTTATAAACGCCCGTGGTAAGTTTTACATATATCAGACAATTCTTAATTGACGATACTGTAGGAAACAACTACTCCGCGGATTAACGCTCCGAACAAATATATGAGTACTCCATAAGTTCTCCATTCTGCGAATTATATTTTACATTAAAAAAACATTAATAAGACAGACATATGTTATTCTTAAAATATTGTCACATACAGGTTGCAGAATTTATCTTATCCAAAAAAAAATTGAGAATGTTCAACATATGTGTACTTTAAAATAAACTTAAAGATAGATAGATCTGAGCAGTCTTTAAAATAAATAAAATTTTGTTACATTAATTTTGAAGAATTGCGGTACTTGATCACTATTACAAACATGAAATTTATAAAAAAAGTAGCACATACCTTATTACAAAAGCTGTTCGAAATTTTGTCCCTCGATGTACATATATTTGGGCACGCCTTATCCAATTTTGTCGTACTAAAGCGAATGTTCTTCCTGGTCGCTGTTGTAAATGCAAATTATTCGTGGCAGCTGTGATACGCTTGCGCAAATCCTCGACGGTTTTCACTTCGGTATACCTTATTTTTTAAATTGCCCTACAAAAAGAAGTCAAAAGGGTTTAAATCGGGAGACCATGGAGGCCGTGCTACCGATCCACCTTGTTCAATCCACCGTATTCCGTACACTTGATGGAGATAATCTCGAACAATCTAGCCGAAAGTGAGGTGTCCCATTATGTAAAAACCACATGCGTTGTTCGACAGCTAGGGGTACAATTTCAAGAAGGGCGGGCAGGTCATTGCAGACATTAGAGATATTGTAAACCATCCATACGATTGGGCAATAACAACGGCCTAATTAGGCGCTCATTAATAATTCCGGCCCAAATATTCAGTGAAAAACGGTGTTAGAAGTGATATCATTCAATTGCGTACGGATTTTCGAGTTCCCATTCTGGCCATGCACCTGCACAAGATGCACAGGGTCGGCTCATTTATGGTCAATTTTCTTAATTAATTTTTTCGAAAATAGAAGCATTTAAACCATCAGTTGTTTTAATAAAAGTTGTTCATTTTCGTGCCATCTATCACTATTTTCAAGGAACGCAATTATTTCAGAGACACACTGTATAGCTCCTGACAGAAAAAGAACACCTATCGATAGTCGGCAAGGATTTTAGTCTCTAACTAGTAACATTCATACTGGTATGCAATTTTCTACTCGCAATGACACCATCTTCATCAGTAACTCTTCTGAAATAAATGAGATATCTTCACATACACATAAGTTTATTTCAGTGACAAAATAACCTTTCACTTCATGAAGTATCTTACTCTTACCACTGGTGTTAAAACTGCCTCTTCATGGCATTTGATACAGTGGGTATAATGAAACGTATTGTTAGTAAGAAATATTAACTCGTTATAGTCTGCAGCACCCCATTACTCTTGAGACAGCGGTCCTCTAACCCTGCATTACACCTTTTTTCTTCTCAATTTTTTAGATACCTTCTTTCTGACCGTAGACCTCGTTCTTGTAACAAAACCGTTCCATTTGTGGATAGCAGTCAAATGATCCGTCACTTGGCATTTTTTAGTCGTCTGCAACACCACTCCTCTGCCGCCATATTCTGATTGTCCATTATGCTATCTTTATTCATGATTCGCCGTGCAAATTGCCTTCCGATCGTCTGTCATGCCAATTTCATCCGTAATTGCCTTGCCAATGTGACAAAATCGTTTTATTCTCCGATCGCCGCCTTATAAATATCCGCCACACAACTTCAATCCCCCATCGCCATCTTCAGGCGCTGTCTATAATGATTGTCATCGATGGTTGGCCTTAGCACTATGAAAAATAGCCGTCATGGAAAAATCTTGTCGTTGCCTCATAGCTGCCATCTGGTTGTTTGCTATACCATCTCTTTTCTGCTCAATTTTTTTCTCTATCTCCTTGGATAGTATCCTTTTGATTGTCTGCCACGCAATCTTCCTAAATAGTCTCGTTTTCGTAACAAAACAATTCCATTTGTGGGTAGCAGCCATTTGATCGTTGCTTGGCATCTTCCAGGATCACTTTACGCTTTGGAAAAACAGTTCCATTTTTGAAGAAAACCGTCGTCTTCTGATTGCTTGCAGCGCCATCTTTATCCATGATTCGCCATGCAAACATCTTTCTATTCTAATCGTCTGTCACGCCATTTTAATTTCCAAATCATTCATTCGTCTTCAAATCTTCCACTATGCTATCCATCATGATTGCTATCGATGGTTTTGCCACTGAAAAAAATCGTGTCATTCTTACATTTATGAACGTCTGCCTAACAATATTCTTACCTAATTACCTTGCCGAAAAAATATTTTCATTCCCTTATTGCTGTCATCTGACTGTTACTTTATCTTTTTCCTCTACTGCCTGTTGCTGTGAAACTACCTTGAAATGGTTTAGTTTCCGATCGCTACTTTTCTAATTGTTTGTCTTTCCTGACTTTCCTGATCACTTCACAGCTTCCTGTGCGTCCGCGTGCCAGCTATTCTCAGATCATCTCACCGCCGATCGCCATTTTCTAATCGTTCGCCATGCAACTTTAATCCCCCATCGTCGTCTTCAGATTGTCCACACTATGCTATCCATCATGATTGCTACTACCGATGGTATTGCCACTGTGAAAAAAAACTGTCATTCTCCCACTTATGGTCGTCTGCCAAACAATTTTTTTACCTAATTAATTACCTTGCATGGAAAAATATTATCATTCCTTCATCGCTGCCATCTGATTGCTACTTTTACTTGTTCGCCATGTCTATTTTTCGGATCATTTCGCAGCTTGCTGTTCATCCAAGTGCCAGCTTTTTCTCAGAGCATATAATCGCTAGAAACAAACCGTCCTATTCTACTATCACCTCCGTTACGCCATCTTAATCCCTGTCGCACCATCTCTGTTCCCGACCGATTCGCTGCCGTTGAAAATCCGTCCCATTTCCCGTCGCCGCCGTAAAAAAACCGTCCCATTTCCGGATAGTCCATCCCTCCTCGCCGCCGTGGAAATACCGTTGCAACCGATGACAATCGTCTCGTGATCGTCAGCTACGCCTACCCTAATCGCCTCTGATATTCTGCCCTGCTCTGTTCCCGACCGCTTCGCTGCACCTGAAAAACCATCCCATTTCCCATCGCCGTCGAGAAAAAACCGTCCCATTTCCGGATAGTCGCCACCTGTTTGTCCGCCACGTCTCTTCATCCCTGACCGCTTCGCTGCCGTGGAAAAACCGTTTCATCACAGGATAACCGTCTGCCACGCCTCCCCTGANCTGAAAAACCATCCCATTTCCCATCGCCGTCGAGAAAAAACCGTCCCATTTCCGGATAGTCGCCACCTGTTTGTCCGCCACGTCTCTTCATCCCTGACCGCTTCGCTGCCGTGGAAAAACCGTTTCATCACAGGATAACCGTCTGCCACGCCTCCCCTGACTGCCTCGCTGCATCTGAAAAACCGTCCCATTCCCCGTCGTCGCCGTGAAAAAACCGTCCCATTTCTGCATAAGACCGCTTCGCTGCCGTGGAAAAACCGTTTCATCTCTTCTCACCGCTGTGGAAGGACCGCCAATTCCCGTCGCTGCCGTGGAAGCAGCGTTCCATTTCAGGACAACCGGTTCCTGATCGTCCGCCACGCCATCTCTGTTCCCAACCGCTTTGCTGCCGTTAAAAAACCGTCCCATTCCCCGTCGCTGCTGTAAAAATTAAAAAAAACTATCTATTTAAGGATACCTAGTGACCTCCTGATCAACCGCCACGTCCCTCCCGGCCTAGGAAAGACTGCAAATCCCCGTCGCCGACGTGGAAGAACCATTCTACCCCCGGACAACCGCCTCCTGAACGTCCGCCACGCTTTCCCTGATCGCTTCGTCCATCCCTCCTCGCCGTCTTGAAGGACCGCCAATCCCCATCGCCGCCGTGGAGGAATCATTCTATACCTGGAAACCGCCTCCTGAACGTCCGCCACGCCTCCCCTGATCGTCTCCTCCATCCCTCTTCGCAGTCGTTGAAGGACCGACAGTCCCCATCACCGCCGTGGAAGAACTGTTCCATCCTCGGACAACCGCCTCCTGATCGTCTGCTACGTCTTCCTTGATCATTGCCCCTCATACCACCTCTTCCGTTCCATTCCCGCTCGTTGCCTTGGAAGGACCGCCAATCCCCGTCGCCGTCGTGGAAGTAAGGACTACCAATCTCCATCGTTGCAGTGGAAAAACCTTTCCAATCCCTCTAGCCGCCGTGGAAGAACCGTGCC
Source organism: Anoplophora glabripennis (assembly GCF_000390285.2). Taxonomy (NCBI): domain Eukaryota; kingdom Metazoa; phylum Arthropoda; class Insecta; order Coleoptera; family Cerambycidae; genus Anoplophora; species Anoplophora glabripennis. Next base: position 6,360 of record NW_019420336.1, read on the forward strand.
ATTCCTGGAGAGTCGCAGTGGAAAAACCGTTCCATTCCCCCTCGTTGCCGAGGAAGGGCCGCCAATCCCTGTCACCGCCGTGGAAGTAGGGAATATCCGTCGCTGTTGTGGAAAAACTGTTCCAATCCCTCTAGCTGCCGTGGAAGAACCGTTC
>NW_019420337.1:0-6509 GCF_000390285.2 Anoplophora glabripennis
TTTTTTTAACCTTTTGATTCCAAGTCCATTGATCTGTCCATAGGATAAAGTCCATACGTCCATTATTTGTGAAGAACCTTGATAAATGATTACAAGCCACGTGACCAGTAGTAGTAGCAGTTTCACAAGATTCTACTCACCCAATTAGCGTTCACATTATCTCAAGGGTAGACGTAATGCTTTATAATTTTTCACTGTAAACGAGTCATTAATATTGGTGACGCCGAATTTAGGGATTTTTCTTTACAAATGCCAACCTTGCAATGTTGGTTGCCTATGCTCGGCGGTCACATGACTTGTAAACGTTTATGAAGGCTCTATCTGTATATAGAATATACAGGGACGTTATGATAATACACGTCTATATAGTCAAGGTGCCATATAGGATTCCGTGGTCAAATAAAGTGCCACGGCTGCGAGCAACTTATTCTTAAGTATTTTGACCTCCTAAATCCAAAAAATTTGATCGCAAAGCCTGAAAGTTTATTTTTAAAGCTAGTACAATTTTTTATGGCTTACTTAGTTACGTTTTCTCATAAACAACATATATTTTTTTGAAAATTAAAAAATATTGATTTTAACCAAAGTTTATTGTTAAATAAAGCCAGCATTTTCATTGAAATTTCACAACATTCTAAGCTGCCATTAATTGCTAAATAAACAAATTAATAAATGGATCTTACCTTACCCTTAGATGTCGTGCGTCTCAATCTGTCTAATAGAACTAGAGATATGGCAAAATTGGTGGGCGCGGAGGCGGAAAATGCAAGATATTTACACTAAATTTGCAACAGCGTTGGTTAAAGTTGATCATTTTTTAATTTTAAAAAAAATACATGTTTGTAATGAGAATACGTAACTATCAACGCATAAAAAATTGTACTAGCTATAAAAATATACTTTTTACAGTCATTTAAACATTTAATTTCTTAATAACAATTAAACTGACTACTTTCAGTTTTTGCGACCAAGTTTTGTGGATTCAGGAGATCAAATTACTTAAGAATAAGCTGCTTGCAGCCGTGGCACTCTGATTGGCCACGGAATCCCATTTGGCTCCTAGACTAATAAGATATTTTCTTTTGTCTGAATTAATATTCCAATTCAGGACATCCTCAAAGTGTATATCTTTATGTCTTAAATGGATAAATTAAGATCGATAAGATATCTTCCTAATTTATCCAAATACTTATCCGACACAAGTAAATCTGTACCTAAAAAAATACATTCTGTTATAGAAGATTATTTAAATTATGTGCAAATTTAAAACATAGACCAAGTATATGTAGAGTGCTCCGCATAAATTGCCCCATGTTCTTGACATGAAAATATAATTTAATGAATCTTCTTCTAGTATTCAAATATTCTATTATTCTATAGATTTATATATAGAATCGTAAATAACACTCTCATTTCTCTATGTTTGCGTTCTTGTTTTATTATTAAAATAAAGGGGTTTTTTTCTTTCAATTTTTTTTGTATTTCTTCATCTTATATCTTTTTTGCTTAATTAAATGTTTAATTAGGTCATCAGAAATTTATTTTAGATTTGCTGTGTATTCTGGATTCTAAACTTTAATCGTATGCTTTTTTAATTCAACCTTATTTTAAATTAGAAATCTATGATTTTATGAAGATGGAATACTAAATTGGGGTACGCCATAAAATCAAAACAATATTTTGTTAAAACAAGTCCACACGCAATTGTGTTGAAATAATAGCACTATTCATGAGTAACGTTTACTCAGCCTTTTTACTTAAATAAGTCTTATACAGACTGTTACAAATTCGCTTCTCACTACAGGGATCTCGGAAACGGTAAGAGGTACGAAGTAGTTTAAATGGGGGCAAAGTTGCGTAATCAAGGGACCAACATTATGCCTTTAAAAAATCAAAGCTAGCATGATTAGTTTTCGAAATATTTGAAAAAAAACTGAAATTTTGGAAATACGTTTTTGTTTCATTTCAGCTTTGTTTGAGGTGATATTGAAAAAAGAAGAACACTTTCTCATAGCCACTTTTTGCCCTCTATCGAATGGCATAATCAATTTTTGTATGTTACCGTTTCTGAGATTCCTGTAGTGAGAAGCGAATTTGTAACAACCTGTATAACATTGGATAACTTTTGAGCTTACTAAGCTGTCTCGGCCATATTGGTATAACACCCTAATAGTAATTAAAATCAATTCTTCACTACAATTAAGTAAACGTATTTGTTGCTTGACATTCCAGACTGTGCGTCGGTATCTATGATCCCATTAAATGGGCCTTTAAATCATAATTTTAGTCAACTTATCTGAATTTTTTATATAAGTTAGTTTGAGGTATATGTAAAGTAACAATAATATGTGGCAGTAATTTATCTTTCAGCCTCCAACCAACGGTGAAAAATAAAATAAAGTGTTTTTTTCAAGATAACTCAAAAGGGGTAAGAGCTATGAATTAAAGTTTCTTATAAAAGTTATAGAGTATAAAATTTTACATGAATGTCATCTATTTACTTTTTCTTCTACTATTTAAATTAACAGAGNTCATTTTATATCTTTTTTCAGATCAGAAATTTATTTTAGATTTGCTGTGTATTCTGGATTTAATAAATTTTAATCGTATTTTTTTTAATTCAACCTTATTTTAAATTAAAAATCTATGATTGTATGTAGATGGAATACTAAATTGAGGTACGCCATAAAATTTAATAAATCCTTACTCAAAATCAATACAATTTTTTGTTAAAACAACTCCACACGCAATTGTGTTGAAAAAATAGCACTACTCATGAGTAACGTTTACTCAGCCCTTTTACTTAAATAAGTCTTATACAGGCTGTTACAAATTCGCTTCTCACTACAGGGATCTCGGAAACGGTAAGAGGTACGAAGTAGCTTAATGGGGGCAAAGTTGCGTAATGAGGGGACCAACATTATGCCTTTAAAAAATCAAAGCTAACATGATTAGTTTTCGAAATATTTGAAAAAAACTGAAATTTTGGAAATCCGTTTTTGTTTCATTTCAGTTTTGTCTGAGGTGGTATTGAAAAAAGAACTTTCTCATAGCCACTTTTTGCCCTCTATCGAATGGCATAATCAATTTTTGTATGTAACGTTTCGTCTCTCCAGGACCATCATCAACTTAATTTTTTTAAAATACGACCCTAGAAATTTTATTACATTTTTTGCAAGCCTTCATGACCCTAAATATTGTACTGCCTCAGCCTGAACCAGATTCAGACGTTTTGTCTCGAAATATTCATCTTCAGTGTATTCGTTCCAAATTTATCTAAATTTTTTATTTAGATTTCTTTGTTTATTGAATTATCGTACACAGTAAGTGTCGTTAGACCCTGTGAAATCCATCTAGTTATTTAAATTATTACCACGTTACGCGTTACAATAAAACATTTATTATTATTAACTATTAGCATCACTTGGTCACACATAACTCAAGAATTTGTTGTTCAAAAACATTTTTGTTTTGGCAAAGGTTGAAAATGAAGATCAGCGTAATATTATCGGAATTTATTATATCTGTAACCGCAACTGTGAAAGAGCATGTCATATGTATTTGTATGAATATTCTGAAAAAATAGATCGGAATTTTTTTGCATTTTGAGCGCTCAAGAAGCCTAGAAATATCTATGGACACGGGAATAAAACTCTAATAATGTTAGCCTTGATTTTTTAGAGGCATAATGTTGGTTCCTAGATTACGCAACTTTGCCCCCATTTAAGCTATTTCGTATCTCTTACCGTTTCTGAGATCCCTGTAGTGAGAAACGAATTTGTAACAGCCTATATAACATTGGATAACTTTTGAGCTTACTAAGCTGTCTCGGCCATATTGGATAACACCCTAAGAGTAATTAAAATCAATTTTTTACTACAATTAAGTAAACGTATTTGTAGCTTGACATTCCAGACTGTACGTCGGTATCTACGATTACATTAAATGGGGCTTTATATCATAATTTTAGTCAACTTATATGAATTTTTGATATAAGTTAGTTTGAGGTATATGTAAAGTAACAATAATATGTGGCAGTAATTTATCTTTCAGCCCCCAACCAACGGTGAAAAATAAAATAAAGTGTTTTTTTCAAGATAACTCAAAAGGGGTACCTAAGAGCTATGAATAAAAGTTTCTTATAAAAGTTATAGAGCATAAATTTTACATGAATGTCATCCTTTCACTATTTCTTCTACTATTTAAATTAACAGAGTTAGAAAGGCTAGAAGTTAATGAATGATATGAGAACTTTTAAAAACACAACGAGCAGAAAATGAATGAATTTTAAATGTCTTTTATTTCAATCTATCAATAAACATAATCCTTTTTTTCAAAGAATATTTTTTTTAATTTTTAATAAAAATGTTTATTTATTTACTTATTTTTTTTATTATTTTATTTTTTTATTTATTGCACTGTCCAAACAGAAATCCAATTACAGGACAGGAAATACTATATTGTTTGTTACAAATGAGTAATATATGTATAATAATGAAAAATATAGAATTAACAGATTAAAAACCTTAAAAAACAAGCATAAAGTACAGAGTATAAAATAAGAAAAATTACACTTATTTACATAAAATCCATCAATATCTAAAACTAAGTGAAGTTAATAAAAATGCGTGTCTTATGTCAGTAGGTTTGCAGCAAAAAATATTAACCTAATTTTGAACAGTAAAGTAATTATTACACATGACAAACACTGGAGAATTAGTTTGTGCATTTGATTTTAAAATTAGATAGATGAAAAGAACGTAAGCGGGTGGACAAATTCGGTAGTGCCATGACAACATGGCTGAGAAGCTCGGGAAAGTCAATTATATTGTGTAACAATTTATACAAATACAAAACTGAATAAGTAATATTTACGACGCAATGCCAATTTAGAATAACTTGAACCTTGACAACACTACATCCTCAGAAAATCCAAATGTTGGATAGACTTCATCATTCTTAAACCATAAATACTGGGCAAAACGTCTTTTTAGGCTGTTCGACATTCTTTATATGAGATGCCTAGTAAGAGCTCCAAATGATAGAAGCGTATTCAAGCTTCGGCCTGACAAAGGTATTATATAAGAGAATGAGTGTATCAAACACCTCAAAATTATGACTACGAATTAAGAAAACCAAACTCTTATTAGCACTGGCCGCAATACCCTTAATATGACTAGAAAATGACAATTTAGCCGAAAACATTACTCCAGTGTCCTTAAATTGCGTGACTGCATTGCCTCTTGATCACGAATCCGGTATCATAATTGAGCTATCACATCACAGGAATTTCCTAACCTCAAAAATACAGGTCAAAAATAGCAAAAATTCACGAAAAAGTGCTAGGAAGAATAAATTTTTTTTTTGTATATTTAAATGTTCATTTATATGGTGAAGACCCCGCCGAACGTGAATCCGCGGTCTAAATTGATGGTTCTTTTTCTAACCTCAAAAAAAACAGGACAATTAAGGTCAGATATCCAGAATTTTCAAAAAAGTAACAGATTCGCGCCAAATTTGGTATACGGGGATTTTCGGGGTCGTTGATCACAGATCCGAGGTCAATTTTGCAAAATTCAAGATGGCGGATACAAGATGGCCGACCAAATTTTTGAAAAATATTCCATTCGCGCAAAATTTGGTATACCGGGATTTTCGGGATCTCTGATCACGGACCCGAGATCAATTTTGCAAAATTCAAGATGGCGGATCAAAGATGGCCGACCAAATTTAAAAAAAAAATAACATATTTGCGTCAAATTTAGTATACGGGGGTTTTTGGGGTCGCTGATTGCGAATTCGAGATCAGAATTGTGAAATTAATTTTGTAATATTTTTGTTTACTTTATAACCTGAGTACCTGAGTAGTTAAAACTATGTTTTAAATTTCTTAAAGTGCATATTGAATACATTTTTAAAAACGAATTTTGTAAATCTGATCTTGGATTCGTGATCAGTGACCTCAAAACCCCCCCTATACCAAATTTGGCGCGATTCTGTTATTTTTTGAAAATTTGTTCGGCCATCTTGGATCCGCCATCTTGAGTTTTGCAAAATTGACATCGGATCCGTGATCAGCGACCTCAAAAACCCCCGTTTACTAAATTTGGCGCGAATCTGTTATTTTTTGAAAATTTGTTACATCTGACCCTTAAGTTTTTTAGGTCAGAAAAAGAACCATCAATTCTGACCGCGGATTCACGTTTGGCAGGGTCCTAACCATATAAATGAACATTTGAATATAAAAAAAATTGTTGTACCTTTCCTAGCACTTTTTCGTGAATTTTTGCGATTTTTGACCTGTTTTTTGAGGTTAGGAAATTCCTGTGATGTGATAGCTCAATTCTGTCACCGGATTCGTGATCAGGAGGCAAAAATACTACGGATAACAGGTGTCGCATGAAAAGTATAGACAATTTTTTTTGTGTGGCTGTTATTATAACTTTTTTACTAAAAATACAAAAAGATATCTATTTCTCTGAAAAGAAAGTTAATATTTTTTAAAGATT
>NW_019420338.1:0-4517 GCF_000390285.2 Anoplophora glabripennis
ACATTTTCATATGTCTGTCAAGTGTGCTTTGTCCTATCGGGTAAGTGGTGTAATTTAAATTTATATAAGTATTTTATCCTCTACTTAGCCTTGCTCTTTGGTATTATGTTGCGACATATTTTCTGTAAACATATTAATATTTTCATTCGTAATCTGACTACGGTCCTGTTAAACTCCACGCCCCACTAAGCCTAATCATCATACTGTTTATATATTACATAGACATTGATGTTTTAATATTTTTTATTTTCAGTCATTTTCTTCAATGAAAACATTTATTTAGTTTTTTTTTTGTATTAATTTATTTATATTTCTCTGAGAAGTAAATATTTGTGCAAATCTTGAAAAATGACCTTTAACCATCTAATTGGTCGTTCGAAATGCTACGGATATTGCTTGAAACGATTTTTTCTAGTTATTCACAAAAAAACGAGCTTGACCTCTGAAAGACCTACAAAAACATATTGCAAAAGTTTTCTGAACGCATATTCACGTAATATTTGGTGCTGGTATAAAAATAGGATGTCCCAAATGGAAATTGGGAAAAATTGGGAATTGGGAAATTTGGAAATTTTCTTGGTAAAAAAAATTAGTTTACAATGTTATCTGGACAATGAAATAGAATAGCTTTATGAAATGAATTAAATTTGTAATGTGCAGTCAATTTAACTCGTCTTGCAAAATTCAAAACTCTGAATACTTGGGCCCCGGGTAGCTTGCCCCTACTTCTGTAAAGTGTTTACAGTGGTGGTCACGGTTATCGTCGCCTAGCAGTGAAAAACAGAGTGGGAGTAGCACATATATACTGGGCACTGTTTAGTCGTAACCAAACAGTAGCTATTCATAGCTTTTTTCTTATTAAATGTAATTTTTTTCAATACTCTGTACGTCAATTTTTCCGCCCACAGCATAGAAAACTTTTAGGAAACTGATATTTTGGAAAAAAATTGTCAAAAGTGTTGAGAATGTGTTTAGATTAATGTGAACTGATTTTTGTATTTAACCAATATTTGTTTTTCTACTAAATTTCATTTTTAAGTCATATATTTTTCATTAGCTCGCACACTTTTACTAGCCTCACTTGTTATGATAAATTTTCTAGTAAAAAGGATTATTCAAGGCCTTATAGTTTCTGAATTTTGTAATTTTTTGCATAGGAGCAGTCTGTTGACTATAACAAATGTACCAATTCTGAAAAAATGCTTAAAAAATTCTTAATGACAAGAATCACCGTTTAATTTTTCGAACACCCCGTATCAATAGGAAATAAATCACACAGTACTGTTTTTTTCGTGAAACTAATTGTACGAAGCCCGAAAGAGGCAATCACAGAATCACAACCATCAAACTTACATTGGCTATGTTGTTCTTATTGGCTGTGGGGCTTTTGAGGTTATGGTAGTCGACGTTCATGTTGGGGATACCATTGCAGGGCTCGATCTTCACCACGCTCTTTCTCGACTCGTCGAAACCTGTGCCCTTGATCCTTACGCTGGACCACTTGATCGGGAAGTTGATCAAGTTGGTGACGGAATGGTTCCTGCCGATGTCGTACTTGAGGCTACCCCCGACGTTTCGGCTCTTCCCGTACACGCTGTTCTTCCGGTTGTAGTACTCCGGGTCCTTCTGGCTCTCGGGGGACTTGCTTTCGCTCGTCTTTCTGCTCTCTGACCTGGTGGGAGGTCGTGGAGTCAGTGGGTTTGGTGGCGAGCGGTTTTGGAAGGGTATTGAGGGGGTTTCAATCAATACAGTGAATTGGCTTGTTGTTGAATAAAATATGCTGTCGTAAAAGTAAACTACCTTCATTTTTTAGTCTTTAGAAAAAGGGTCACTAGGGAAAGTGTTTCGGAATTAAAAGTCTTCAAATAATTCCCATTTGGAGCAAAATTGGCCCACTTTGATTATTTATAAAAATTGGAAATGTTTAAGAAAGATATGAGAAGATGTGTCGACGAATACGACTGATAAAAACACTTTTTCTCTGACTAGGATAGTAGCATATTTGCTTGCGATTTGAAATAATAATTAACAATAATTATTATTTAATCCTTATTTCACTTTACTTCAAATAGTAGGTGTTGACGAAAATGATATTTTGTTTTTCATTTGTTCTGTCAGTGTACTTCGTTTAAAAAACCCAACAGTAATTATCGTAAACATGCTCACCTTACAGCAACAAAATTATCTGATATAGTGCTATCGAAAGGGAGATAACATTTATCGCCAAGTAATAAACGAATTCAACGAAAAATACCTAGGTGTATAAAATAATTTAAACATTTTTAAGAACATGGTCACAGTTGAAAACACCGAAACAAAAAAACTATGGTGATGAAGGTGTCAATGCTGTACCTTCTACAGTGGATGAATAACTATCGATTTAGCTGGGAAAGAGTTCACATCTATAACATTTTGAAACAAAACAAAATTCATCCAACCAGTTTTCAACCACATTTTAGAGACATGCGAGGAAGCGAAACGTCTCCGTTTTTGTCCGTGGACCACTGGATTGGTAGAACGGTCTCCACANCTCAGAAGCAAACTTTACCTGTTTTTGGATTTTGCCGAAAAGTTCATTACTACCCTTTAATGCCTTGCGGTACGTTTTCGATGGGCTACCCTGTATTGAATTTAGTACATAATATTCTCTACGCGTTTGATTTTTTTACTGTCCTCTATTATAGAAAATAATAGAGAATAATAATAGAAGTAAAGCTGCTAGATCTTTTTTTGTTGTCCTCTTTGGACAGCTTATATAATACTTTTGAAACAATACATCCCAAAAATGAAAATATGCTAATCTAGTTCGAAATTTTCAAAGCCATGATGTCTTTCGATGACGAAATTTTTACTGTTGATGTTAAATAAAGCACAATTATTTTAGGTTTTCATCAATCCAATATGACAAGCAAATTTTATATTCTGAAATGATTTATAAAAGGCTTTTATGTAAATTTAATCTATAACAAGATTTTTGTTAAAATTGTCCATACATTTATTTGTAAGACTTCTGTTGCAGCATCGACCTAGACGACATTGATATTTTGCACTGAACATCAACAGTGGTACATGAAATGAAATTCAGTGGAAAAACACCACTATAATGGCTATTACAGTACATTACATTTACGTGACTTTCCGTTCTGTGTACCAATCAAACCAAAACCACCCGCAATACTCAAAGAACCACTCGTACCACCCACCCCAACTAACCTGCTGCTCCTACTATCCGACCTCTTCTTCCTCTTCCCGCTCTCCTTGAGCTGTGAGCCTCTTCTGGCGGCCTCTGGTGTTGACGTGGTGGATGTTATTATCAATGGTATCTCCGTGGGTAGCACTAAACGATCCCCCATTGTTCGTTCCCTAAGCACGTCGCGATTCTGTCGTTAGCATCAAGCGCGGTTGGTACTACCAACTTGAGCAATTTAAATTCCCTAGATTCGACGCGGTTCTGTTATTGTTTCAGTTGCGAGGTGATATGTTTGTTTCGAGCACGTGTTTGTGTGGGGTTGAGTCTTTTTCTTCACGTTCCTTAGCTTGATAGCGTTTGTGGATGCGTTCGCGAGTGTCTTTGTGGGTTAAACATTAGTTTCAGGAAAATATTGCACAGAGAAAGAATACAGACACAGTGTTGTAGGGGGTATAATAAATATTTGTCAAAAAAACATGTACATTTATTGGTAGCGCTGGATATAGTACGACCTTTGAGTACAGTAGTCTCAAATAGATGCCTTTTAAAAAAGATAGAGGCACTTAGTTTAAGGAAAAGTTCACTCTTGGAAATTTTTTGGACGTCCTGTATGTTTTATTAAATATTTGATTACTCCCCATGGCTTTCCAAGATAAGCAAAACGTTTTATTAAGAATAACTTATTCTCGAAAAATCAACAATAAAAAAATATACGAAAATGTGGTACCTCATCAGTGGACACACTGTATATCCAATGGCATGACTGTCAAAATAAGTCTGAGATTGCGCAGAGAGTCAATTTTGATTCTAGACAGCAAAGTATTAGACTAGGCGGTATCTGTTTTGGTTTGGGTGAATCGTATATCCACGGATATTTTTGGCTTTTTGGCTTTCAAATATCGAAAAATGTCATATTTTTCTTCCTATTTAATTATATATCTTTTCAAGAGTTGATTTTAGGCGAAAATGGAAGAGGAAAAAAATGTTTTTAATTAAATTTTACAAAATATGACTAGTTACAAATCGAATGAATCATATTATTGTAAAAATCGAAAAAATCGCCAAAAATGGGGTTAAAAAACATTTCTTTTTAGGGATTTTTGTTGTGGTCTTTAAATTGGGTATAGGATCTTCAAAAGTTCATGTTATGTAGAGCCATCACACCAAATTTCATCAAAATCGGTTATATAGATTTTGCATAATAATTTTGCATACCAGATTTTGAAAAAAAAATTTGCAAATTTTTAAAATTTTGCACAGCAAAAACCAAAGCCCTTAGATACTTGAAAATTTAATCACATATAGAAGGGCTCTCAAGCTTTCAAAC
>NW_019420338.1:5867-6635 GCF_000390285.2 Anoplophora glabripennis
TCTTATTTGTGGAAGGGCGAAATGGGCGGTGACTATTAGACGCTTTCATTATAGCCATCTTTCTCTATCGCACGGATTTCTATGACTTTCTTTATCGCTCTCACGTAAGGGCCGATGAACCATGGGAACTTTCCGACCCTGTATTTGGCCACAGTTCATAGAACAATCAGATGGTTTTTTATTTGCTTTCAGTAAACAAATAAAACGTCAATATTTTAAGACAGTTTTAGAAAAATGTATGTAAAAGTACAAACAGTGACAATTAAAAATGTACAGGTAGTTACAAAGAATTCGACCAACAGTGCGTATGTACAGGTAGTTACAAAGAATTCTGTATTTTGAAATAACAACTGAAGAAACAATGAAAGCGACCCATTGAACAGTTCCAGCTTCAAAAGACGCTCACGTAGCAGTGCTGATGTCGACNAAAATTCTCTAAAAAATAGGTAATGTTTTTTAACCCGATTTTCGGCGATTTTTTCGATTTTTACGATAATAATCATGATTCATTCGACTTGTAACAAGTCACATTTTGTAAAATTTAATTACAGACATTTTTTTCCTTTTCCATTTTCGCCTAAAATCAACTCTTGAAAAGATACATAATTAAATAAGAAGAAAAATATGAAATTTTTCGATTTTTTTAAACATATTGTGCCCCCAAAAGTTAAGTCCACGTTTTTTTTATGCGCATAGAAAAATTTTAATTTCTAGTGATATTTGAAAGCCAAAAAGTCAAAAATCTCCGTGGATATACGATTCACCCAA
>NW_019420339.1:0-517 GCF_000390285.2 Anoplophora glabripennis
CGATATTGACTCCATTTCTCATGCCGCATCTATTCCCAAATTTTTGGATAAGTTGTGAATCACCCTGTATACATATTGTCTTTTAATATGGGTATTTCAATGGGAACGCCCGACAAGCAAAAAAATTTCCAGGTTCAAATTTGAAATTAAAAAAAAGATAGATTTCAACGTATTATTATTAAATCTGCCTTGAAAAAAATCAGTGCGATTGTGGAAGATCCTCGGGATCGTCCAGACTAATAAATTAGTTAATTTGTTGATAAGGACATAACTTGTAAACGAATAGTTTATATTTTTATTAGTTTAACTTACCGATTCCAGATTTTGTGTGAGTTATTAGACAGTGATAAGGAATGAGAGGATGCGATGCCAAAACGTTCTGGTAATAATAACGCAGTTTATAAATGTTTAATTCAAAAGTCATAAATAAACTTCTTCTGTTTATAACTTTTGATCTAATCAATATTTTTTGACGCTCGAGGGCTAGTTCTGTAGGTCTTTTGAAGACGAAAAAAAA
>NW_019420339.1:1143-3859 GCF_000390285.2 Anoplophora glabripennis
CATATTGGATCAGCCATTTTGAATTTTCATTTTCCGACATCATATTCTTGTTTAGCGACCTCAAAAACCCCTATATTACAAATATAAGCGAGTTTGATTTAAAATCAATAATTGTTAAATAAATTGTTTATATTAGTCACCCATATTGGATCAGCCATTTTGAATTTTCATTTTTTGACATCATATTCTTGTTTAGCGACGTCAAAAACCCCTATATTACAATTCTAAGTGAGTTTGATTTAAAATCGATAATTGTTAAATAAATTGTTTAAAGTAGTCGGCCATATTGGATTAACCATTTTGAATTTTCATTTTCTGACTTCATATTCTTGTTTAGCGACATCGAAAACCCCTATATTGTTAATTTGAAAGAATTCGATTTAAAATTCATTGAATTATTAAAAAAAAATATTTATTATTGTATAAACAATTAAAAAACAATTCGCGCACAAAAATAAGTTTATAACTTTTTCTAATACTTATCTCCAAGTAATTTCAAAAGGTTTTAGGAAAATCCATGCTTCCCATAATTATTTCAAAATAATGCGTAATTTTAAGCTATCTTGACTCCACTAAATATAAAAATAATGTACTTATTATCTACCACTTCAGAGTTCATAAATCAACAAAATTCATAAAAACGGTAACATTATCTGAACTTCTTCAGGAATTCTGGGTCGCCGTTTTCTTTATATAAAATTGCAAGAGATTTCTGTTATCATTAAGTATATCACCATTAGAAAATATTATAAAATTTCTGGCGAATAGAAGTGTTTAATTAATTCATGGAAATAGGGGTTTTGTCTGAATATAAAGTATATTTTCATAGTAAATATAAAGATTTAAGAAACACGGAGTAGTTCTTCAAGATTGTTTCTAATAATAACAAAGATTGCTTTACGTACAAGTTAAGAGTACAGAAATAAAAGGGAAAACTCATTTCCTTTTCCGTTTCAAAATACCCTGGGGTTATATTTGAGGGCTAAAGCAGACAAAACATTTAAGAAGAAATATGTTACAGTACTGTGTTCATCGTATTATGTTCTTTTTTAGCTGTAATATTTAACTTTTATGAGGAAATAAATGGGTATAGCTATTTGAAAAGAAGGGAGATATTTTTTATTCTTCTAAATTGTTGGTTTTAACTTTGGTATTTATTACAAATTGCTATAAATTTTTAAAATGATTTAAAGGGAAATATTCTTTATAAAACCTTGAGACTCAACTATACTTATAATGAAGTACGAACAGACAGGGTGTTTTCGATAGTAGGGTTTTAGTTTCAGCAGCTGTTTATTTATATCAAAATAAAACAGTATAAATAATAAAAAATAGTAATTTACTTTTAGAATATCTGTGTTTCACAAGGTCCAACAATAATTATCTGTCTCAGTCCATATAAAGGTCGGGAAAGAAACCTTGTTTTAGGTGTGTTAGAAAACGTATCGATTTATTTTGGTTTATTAAAATCAGTTTACGTCGCAAAACGTTAATAAGAAACATATTTTTATTTAAAACATCTAATAATTTTAAATGCTGTTGAGTAAACTATCTTAATACAACAGGAAAATTAGCGAAAATAAAAGAGAAACTCGAAAAAAGTGATTATTGTAAAATTGTCTAATGGGACATAATACAAGACATCTCTCATCTCGTGAGTCAAAAAATTTTATTACCTAACTTTTCTATTTTAACAAATAAGTTAGGAAAAAAAGAAAGTTTTTTTCACTTTGCAGGGAAAACTATCAATTTTAGCGAAAAGTGATTCACAGACAGCTTGTAGGGAATAAAATTATCTACAAAATGAGAATAGTTAAATTAAAATCGGTTAATAAACAAAAAAGTTATTGCAAAAAACAAGAAAAGGGCCCATTTTTCAATTTGTTTATAACTATCGCATTTATTGTTAAAATTTTATAAAACCTATGACAAGTTGAGGGTTTTGTCATACTTTAAAAGTGTGGCAAAAGTGGGNGAAACCTTGTTTTAGGTGTGTTAGAAAACGTATCGATTTATTTTGGTTTATTAAAATCATTTTACGTTGCAAAACGTTAATAAGAAATATATTTTTATTTAAAACATCTAATAATTTTAAATGCTGTTGAGTAAACTATCTTAATACACCAGGCAAATTGGCGAAAATAAAAGAGAAACTCGAAAAAGTCCTATCCGCGAGATTATTGCAAAATTGTCTAAAGGAACATGATATAAGCCATCTCTCATCTCGTGAGTCAAAAAATTTTATTAGCTAACTTTTCTATTTAAACAAATAAGTTAGGAAAAAAAGAAAGTTTTTTCACTTTGCAGAGAAAACTATCAATTTTAGCGAAAAGTGATTCAAAGACAGCTTGTAAGGGAATAAAATTATCTACAAAATGAGACTAGTTAAATTAAAATCGGCTAATAAATAAAAAAGTTATTGCAAAAAACAAGAAAAGGGCCCATTTTTTAATTTGTTTATAACTATGGCATTTATTGTTAAAATTTGTATAAAACCTATGACAAGTTGAGGGTTTTGTCATACTTTAAAAGTGTGCCAAAAGTGGGCGCTGTAGGTGCAATAGTTTTCGCACAATTCAATTTCTTTATAACGGAGGCTCCAAAAGTTATGAACTTTAAGCCTAATTTTCAACCAAACATGATTCTGAAAGCGTTATTGTAATCTTAAAGACGTAATTAAGCGACCTATTAAAAAATATCACCGTTTTTTTGACAT
>NW_019420339.1:6125-6554 GCF_000390285.2 Anoplophora glabripennis
TATTTAAGAAGATTATCTGAACCTAACCTGTCTATAAAAATTGAATATCTTTTAATAATGTTTCTATATCGACTCTGTAAAAATGAAATGCCAAAGTATTTATTTAATTTACTTTCCAGAAATTCTGATGTGCATGGTGTCAATTTAAGAATTAACTTATACATTATTCCTCAACATTCTACATCTAAATTTACAGATTCATTTTCATATTTGGCACCGACATGTTTAAATAAGGTACTGAATTTTCTCGATTTGACATCGGGACTTTTTATAAAAAAACTGAAACAATTACTTTTAGGTAATCAACTGTATTAAATTGTACTAAATTATACAGGGTGTAACAAAAAATGTGGGCTGGCTATACATAGACATATTGTACTCATCAAGGCGAACAAAAAAGTTTATATACACATCTGCTCTAAAATGATT
>NW_019420340.1:0-3411 GCF_000390285.2 Anoplophora glabripennis
CATTCGTATAAGGCATGATGAGCTCAAACATAATATTTTGGTGTCTAGTATCTCCAGCTTATTGTTGACCCATTATTTCTGACTCACCCTGTATATCCGATATATATCAAGTATTGATATTTATTTTTTTTAATGAATTAGTTTATGTATAATATTATAGTAGCGATATAAAATTAAGAAACTATTTAGGTAAATATTTTTTTCCAAATATCAAAAACAAGAACGTAAAAATAAATATAAATTCTGAAACTAATAAAACATATTTGCGTGAATATTAAGTACTACGAAAACTAACCAATTTACACCAAGTCAACATACATTTCATAAATATTAAAACAAATACAAACACACCACCTACTCGAATTGACTAACACCTGGAGAAATAATGAAATACATAAAAATATTCATTCAATTTTTATTTGTTGAAAATTTCGGGGAATCACATAAATAAACACGTTCATCAACGATTAGCATACGGTTTTGCTGCCATCTGTTAACAGTTTTAGCAACTTTAAACCAGTAGGAATCATTATTTAAATTTTTATAAATATCATGATATATATCAAAGAATATATATCGTGATATATATCGGATATATATCATTGATATATATCATGCCAACCTTGGTGATAGTACCTAACAAAATTCGGGCGTCGTCTGTTTCCGGTGCAACCGTTTCGATTTTCCGGTGCCCGCTCCATTTGCGGATCCGTCACGGTTATTAGAGAACACCAGACACCGTGTAGGAAGGGATTATCCGCGCAATCACGCCCCCCCACGGCGGCGCTAATGAATTAATTTCGTGCGCTGCAAGGAAACAAGGCATCGCTTTGTCATTCCGATCTAATCCTATTTAATTGTGTTTTAATCCTGCGACACGGCCGTACGCGACAATCTCATTAATGATTCACGTCATTACTATTTCACGCGCGGGACCAGCAGCGCCCACGCCGACCGACAGGTACTTAGTGCCGTAACTAAATTCACTTCCGGTTATTAACCGCTAACGAATCAATCCCCCGGGATTGTGTGACGTTGGGATGGGGGCTGACGCCCGTGCCTCCAGTCCAGACAAAGAACAGACAGGCGTACCGAGATGTACGCTGTATTTAAAGCGCACGACAACATTCAAATAAGTAGAAATGTGTCATTTTTTAATTGGGTAATTGGATATAAATAAAAATGCTTTTGAAATCGTCAAAACCATTAAAATAAGTATATAAGCGTTACGATCGAACAAGCAACAAAACCGTCGTCGAAAAATAGCTAATTGGGGTCCGAGGTGCCATTATCTGGGCTATAAACGTCTCACTTGGCCGTCTTTCGTGCCCATCTGGTTTTTGCGGAACCAGAAATCGACTTCTTCTCAGATCCCTTCGCATTCCCGGGCGATGCGGCAAGCAGCGGCTATCTCGTCCTCCTTTTGTACCGAGTGGGATTTTAACCGGTGTAAGTCAGAGCAGGATTTAGGTTTTATGCCTCAAGAAAAGGAAATAGTGGTACCCAAAAAAACACTCCGACACGGTCGAATCCAGATACCAACAGAATTGTGTATTGGTGGACAGCTTAGTGCCTCGTGTTATTATAATCGCCGCGTTGTTGTCACATTGCTCGATGTGAATTTTATTGAATTTTAAATTTAAAGCATAAAGAAGTTAAAAAAGTGATAAACATTGTATTTTATGCGCGCAATTATGTCAAGTTAGAGATTTTGATCATTTTTTTCTCGGAAATAGTTGAGTTTAGGACCCATCTCCTTTTTGTTTATTTTAATGCGTTCTATCGTATGTTAAAATTAAGGCAGTCAAACTTCTAACACCCTGTATTTTAGGCATTTTTGGATTATTGCTTTCAATCGAATGTTGCAAAGAATAATTATTGCAGATTTTATATGTAGAAACATGTTTCTATAACTTGTTAACTATTTGGCATCCACATGTTTTCATTGAATTAGCTCCATATTTAGTTAATAAACAGCTTGTAGAAATAACAAGTAACGTTGATTTCCATAGAAATTAAGGATTGAATAACTTTGCTGCTAACCAGAGCCGACATGCGAACCCGTTTCGGGATAGCGCCGCAGAGTCTTGAAGTGGATCTTCGGTGGTGATTTCGAACATTTTTCTCTCTGGACATCAGCGGTCTTTGCTAGCCTGTCGACTGATTTGTCGAATCTGGTTGTATTCTTTGTTTCTTGTCGGATGACTAGGTGTTGTGTCCCTGCTCCAATTTTGAATGATTGACGATCGTTCTGTCAACAGCATCAGGCTGTGTTGGTATCTGCTCTTACTTTGGGTGTTGTAAGTAGTTTCCGCTTCGTGGACAACGCCAACGCCAATTTTCTCGATTTCTGGCCGATATTTCTTGGATGGCTGTATGTTTCAGTATGTTTTGGTAAAATGTTTTTATTTTTCTTTTCTCTCACAATGAAGCGCAAGGAAATAAGGCGACTCACAAACTTACAAAACCATGTAATAGCCCAGTCATTATAGACATGAAAGAGCCTGTTGCGGGAAAAAAATACTATTAGAAGTTTATCTGCGGAATATTGTTCGGAAACCTGTTATAAGTAAAATATCAAAAAATCAACTCGAGGCTAGTTGGGAAACTTTGTTTTAACAGTGGTCAAAGTTATGGAAAAGTGGTTTTTTGACTCACGTAAAAAAAACTATTATTCATAGCGAAAAAAAGTTTATACAAAAAAAGGTAGGTATTAAATAAGCCTATAAAATGAGAAAAGTCCGATTAAATTCCGATAATTTGTTTATGCACAAGAGCTCAAAAATGGTCGAAAATTGCCGTTTTTTTCAATTGCTAATAATTAATGCAATTTTCATCGCAGACACTTGTAATTCAGGATTTTTGAGGCTTTTTACACCCTTAATAAGTGGTAAAAATTTCAGCTCGAAAGCTTCATTGGTTTGGCGTTGGCGGAATTTGTTATCTAAGAAGATGCTATTTTCAATTCATTTTTCCCAAGCTCACAGGCGTTGTAGGGTTTCGATCATTAGTTGTTTTTGTACCTAAATAGTTGTATTGACATATGCATTTACTGACAATTTAATTTTTCAAATTTAATTTGTTAAAAATGACTGAAAAAATGTTAATATTTATAAAATTGTTAAGACAGGTAATTATTATAAAATAAAATAGTGACCTCTATACTTTAGTTTTCTTCGAATTTAAAAAAAATCATTGTTGTAAGTTGATTAGAAGCTGAGATAATTTTTTTTTATTTAATCGCAGTGACCTTAATTTATTAATATTAGTAGCCGAAATTTGGAGAGAGTATACATTAAGAGCTAGATTTTCATATCCTACATTAACATTAAGGTGAATTCAACTATTTAATTGCGAAAAAGAAGATAGCGGCGATGCGTTCTATTACTTGGTCTAGCGAACGAGTGGGGA
>NW_019420340.1:5530-6517 GCF_000390285.2 Anoplophora glabripennis
GATTTTTCGTTTTTTATTTCTTATTTCCGCAAAAATTATTTAATTTTGACGAAACTTGGTGAAACTATACCTTTCTCTGTCTTAAATAACCTCAAATTTTTTTAGATAAAAAAATCAAGAAGTTTCTGAGATATTCATTTTTTTCGGCCTGAAACACTTTTTTTCAAAGAAAAATTCTACTTAAAAAAATCATCGTACAGAGTTCTGCCGGTAATCATTTTTTTCGTTTTGACATATACTTTTTGGTGAAATGAAAAAATCTGTAATCACAGTTGAAAAACATGTTCAAACATGCAAAAAAATAAAAAATGACTTGCAATAATAAATTTGTCAGTTAAGTATTCTTAATAATTTTGTTTAAATTAAAAAGCATTAAAAAACTGATTACACCATTCAATTCTACGGAAAAAAATAAAAAAAAAACCGTCATTGTTTTGACCCAAAACTTTATTTTTGTACAGCAATGCTATAAATATCTAAGTCGAATTACAAATGCACAAATGATAAGTTATCTCTGGATGATTTGAGATTTCAGCAATACAAAGTATTAACTGCAAAGTCTACTGTTGACGCGAAATCCGAAAAGCCGAAATTTTGCAAAATAAGATCCACTTCTTATTTGTGGAAGGGCGAAATGGGCGTTGACTATTAGACGCCTTCATTATAGCCATCCTTGTCTATCACATGGATTTCTATGGCTTACTTTATCGCTCTCACGTAACTTCTGATAGACCATCGGTACTTTCCTACACTGTATGTAATTTATTTTAAAATTCGTTTAAAATTAAACAATTTTGCAAAATTTCTTGTTTTTCTTTCTAAACTTTCTTTCTAAAACTTTCTAAACAGCATATTGTTAGGTATAAAAAATCACAACTTTTTTTCTAAT
This sequence comes from Anoplophora glabripennis, assembly GCF_000390285.2. NCBI lineage: Eukaryota > Metazoa > Arthropoda > Insecta > Coleoptera > Cerambycidae > Anoplophora > Anoplophora glabripennis. The sequence goes on from NW_019420340.1 coordinate 6,420, forward strand.
ATCAGCCACCCCGTATCTCTTACCGTTTCCAAGATCCTAATGCTATCCCATCTTTATCTTGGACACACTATATCTATGAATTCATCAAACTTTAAAAA
>NW_019420341.1:0-541 GCF_000390285.2 Anoplophora glabripennis
AAAAAAACTATAATTAAAGTTACTATAAATAAAGTGATGATGTATGTAAAAATCGATGGACAGTACACACAACTTTTTTCTGGTTCAAAACTTTATCGACTTTACTGAAACCGAACTGGAGGAAGTGAAGAAAAAACAACTGCTTTGGCTGTAAACCAATAAAAAGGAAGAGACACGTGCACTTTAATATTAATATTTTAAAATTAATTGACGAATATTACACCAGGAAAATTAGCGAAAATAAAAGAGAAATTCGAAAAAAGTCCTATCCGCGAGATTATTGTAAAATTGTCTAAAGGAACTTAATACAAGACATCTCTCATCTCGTGAGTCAAAAAATTTTATTAGCTAACTTTTCTATTTAAACAAATAAGTGAGGAAAACAGTTTTTTCACTTTGCAGGGAAAACCATCAATTTTAGCGAAAAGTGACTCTCAGGCAGCTTGTAGGGAGTAAAATTATCTACAAAATGAGACTTGTTAAATTAAAATCGGTTAATAAACAAAAAAGTTATTGCAAAAAAACAAGAAAAGTGCCCATT
>NW_019420341.1:2483-4500 GCF_000390285.2 Anoplophora glabripennis
TAAAGGCGGAAATACACATACCAGTAAAATAGGTAAGTAATTTGCATGCTAAGAAATGGCATATGCCGGCGGATGGCACACTGCTGATACATTTGCAAGTAAAATGGAATGCCTCGTTAGTATATGGCTTATTGACATGTCAGTAGGTAGCAAGTGGTAATACACATGCCAGTTTTTCAGTGATCAGAGAGTTTTCAAGACGAAAAATAATAGATTAACTATGGAAAATGTGCGAAATGAATTAAACTATATTATCCCATTACTTGCAACTCAATTGGTAGTTAAAAATATTAAGCAGCAGAGGATCAGAAGAAAGAAACGAGATATTTGGGTAAAAGACTGGATTAGCAGAAGGGAAGAATATGGAGCAAGCAGTTGTTTGCTTACAGAAATGCGGCTAGAAGATATGAATGGCTACAGAAATCATTTGAGAATGCTTCCTGAAAAATTTGATGAACTGTTATTGAAAATTAGAAACAAAATTCAGAAAAAAGATACCCATACAGTCATCCAAAGTAGAAAACAAAATCGCTTATAGTGGTGATAGCTACTGGAGTGCCATCAACTAGTAGACACGTTCCGACATGCCGCTTGAACTCCCCCGAAACCCCCCGCCTCACATTGCATGCCAAAAAATCAAATGATGTGCAATTTACTTGCGCGCCTTCTACAGGCATGCCTTTTAATAAATACACATACCAGGAGCTATCTCCTGCAAGCTACTTGCATGCTATTGTGCAAGCAAGAGGCATGTGTATTTCCGCCTTTAAGCTAATTCAAACAAATACAAACTTGTTTTCTGAAAAAAAGTTTCGAAAAACAGGTAGCGATGTACAGGGTGATTCGAAACTTATTAAAAAAAATCTGAAATAGAGGGAACTCTTACAAATACAATTTCTTTCCCAAGAAAAGAAATAAATAAAATATAACAACTGTTTCTCAGTCTTACTCAGTTTCTACGAACTAACACAAATATTTCTTGCTTCACCATAACACAAATTTTGTCTTGCTTCACCATAAATTAAAACGATATCCTTCAACTCCGAGTTGCTATACGCGTAAGCCAACTAATATAAACACTATCACAAAAATTTTAATACTAAAATCGCATTACGCGCAGCGCACAACGCGAATGACGCTAGAGATTACAGTAGCCCAGCAATGTAAGGGTTGAAAATACTACAATTTTTTTAAGATAGTGACTCCATTTTTCATGATGCATCTATTCCCAAATTTTTTTGGATAAGTTGTATAATGGACGGTACGGCATAATCATTATCGTTTTCAGTCAAAAGAAATGGACGATTTATAAAATTTTAAAGTGCGCATCTCTTGTTTTTATACTAGCGAACCATCATAAAGAACGGACGTGACGTGGCGACGTAGAGGCAACAACTTAATGGGACAACTCTAGATTGGCGGTTACGCTACGTAAGTAGGGAAGGTCAGGGAGGTCGTTGGCGATTCCTAAAGGTTTTTTTGCTTTCTTAATAGAAAGCTACAAATGGAAATCAATATAGATATGTAAATGATTATTTTTATCAATCATAATAAATAATACGTATCATTATTTCAATGCATCAGGTCTATACCTGATGCAAATATTAATTTTTTACGTTAACTAACAATAGCGGTAATAAAATTATTTTTATTACATTACATGGGTACTTGTACTTATCAACATATTACGTCAATAATATTGCAAAAAGTACGTAAGTATGTGCAAGTGTTTTAGGTAAGGAGATTATTTGTTGTTATTTATTAGACACTTACAAATTATCAATTTTCTAAAAACTGTAAAATTACGTTGTTATCCTAATCTTAGATTGAAAGCAGCTGTTGTCACTTAGTGAATAAGTGATTATAATTATCATTAGAAATATAAGCAGATGTTAAAATTTCATAATTATGTAATGAGGATTTGCAGGTTTCCCTCTTTCCTGCACTGAATGGTGGTTAGGACTCACCAACGTAAGTCGTTCCTAGGCGCTCATGCGGCTTACTGAATAATAATATG
>NW_019420341.1:5755-6647 GCF_000390285.2 Anoplophora glabripennis
TAAAAATGACTTGCAACAATGAATTTTTCAATAATTTTTGATAATTTGTTTAAATTTCAAAAAAATTCAAAAACTGATTACACCATTCAATTGTACGGAAAAAAATACAAAAAAAACTGTCTTACTCTTTGACCCAAAACTTTATTTTTGTATAGTGTTGCTATAAACATCAAAGTCGAATAGTGAATAAATAAAATAAATATTTTTTTCCCGTAGGATCGATTAGTCTACTTATTTTTTTTTAATTTTGATGAATTTATAGATATACAGTGTGTCCAAGATAAGGATGGGATAGCATTAGAATCTAGGAAACGGTAAGAGATACGGAGTGGCTCAAATTATAAAAAAGTTTTTTACACCTAACAATATGCCGTTTAGAAAGTTTTAAAATTCCAGATAGTTCCGGAGATTTCCGGAAAAACCCGAAATATCGTAAAATCGTTATAATTTTTTTCTGACTATTTGAAAACGAATTTTAAAATAAATTGCATATTTACATTGCCACTTTCTCCGCTATATCCAATGGCGTCAGCATTTTTACAATTCGACGTTGCGTCTTCAAGGAGTCATCGTCAGGTTAATTTTTTTAAATACGTCGCTGCTATTTTTATGACAAAATCTAAAGTAATTTTATCTTAAAAAGTGACCTCTACAAAAGTTGTACATTTTTGCATGATCTACAACTTTTGTATTGAATAATTTTTTGTTTGATGTCAACTTTCGCCAGAAATCCCAATGATACAATTTTTCACAACTTTTAAACCCCCCAAATCAACCCTCCGTCACCCCTGCTCACGCATTTATTTTTTTTAGGTTTATTATAAGCCCCTTTAGCATTTCCACTTATAAAAGTCCAGATAACAATTTTTTTTTTCTCCAAATGTAATTTGGG
>NW_019420342.1:0-6501 GCF_000390285.2 Anoplophora glabripennis
ATGTGTGCCAATTTAGCAATAATGAGAAACATGCGTTTCTTTTTATGGCAGCGGCCATACCTAATTAATAAAAACCAACTAAAACACAAATGGTCATAGATGCTCAATGTGACCGTCATTATTATTTATGCACTTCGTATAATCCTCATTAATTTTCAGAACTGCATTTAGTATGTATTGGGAATTAAATTCACTTAAATTTTGTATACATTGATCAACTTTATGTCTTGGTTTATCTACACTAGTTTCCTTATAAACCTGTTTTTTTAAGTAACCCCACATAAAGCTGTCCAAGGGTGTAAGCACTGGGCTATATGAAGGCCATTGAATATTTCCTCCATTTCCAATCCACAAATCAACCTTATAATTAATTTCGTACTGCTCTGTATATTCTGAAGCGCTCTATCTTGGTGCCAAATTAAATTGGTATAGTCGATTAGCGGCCAATTTGTTTTCTATTTGGTTTTCAAGAAAATGAAGGTAAGTATCTGTCTCCAGTCAAAACACCTTCATAAAATAGTGGGCTAATGATTTTATTTCTCAATATACCCTACCAAACATTAAACGATGTGCGTCTTTGACTTGGAATTTCCCTATTACAGAGAGGATTTTCATTTGCCTAAGTATGCGTATTTTTTCTATTAAAATGCCAGCTGTTGTAAAAGTCGCCTCATCAGTCCATAAAATCTTTTCAAAATAGTTTCGGTCGCCATTTTTCAAGCGCAGCCTTTGTCTGCAGTACTCTAATCGCGAAATTTTTTTATTTTGGGTGAGTTGTTGGACCGGCGTTTATAGGGGCGGTATTTATATTTATGTAACGTTCTAATAATTTTACTTTGCCTTAATTCTAACTGCTTTGAAGCATTTACCTTGAAAATATATTAATATAGTTAGTCTTCATTTGGAATAATTCTTCGTTTCTGTCTTCCAAGATATTTTGTTTCTCTAAAGCATAATTCAATGTCGTAAAATGCAGCTATAAAATATTTTCTTTAATTTAGTGATTTCCATTATTCAATTGTTGTTTCTAATACTGTATTATAAATATTCATAAAAAAGCTAAAACTTTTGTATTAAAAACTTTTTTAATTTCAGTAATAAGTTCAAAATAAGTTGTCAGATTATAGTGACTAAACCTGTACAATAGTAATTCTTTTTTAATTAATTATAAATCTAAATTATGTACTCGAACAGAAAAAATTATATTTCCTAGTCAAGAGGAAGGCCTATCCCATTCGCTGCTTTCACTTACGAAAAATTATAAAATCGTAGTTTTATCTCTCACTGTAAAATATACGAATGTATGGTCGGGTTATTTATTTCAATAACAATTTATACTTACTAATTTTTTGAATATGAATGGTAAAATATTAATGGCAATGATTAATTTGTAGCCAAGTGAACTGACAATCCTATTGTAATCAAACATTTTTCTCGGTATAGGTCCATTGATTAAAGCTTTAACAGAAATGGTCACTGCTAATGACATTTATTTCCGTAATTAACGTTATTGAAATGAAACACAATTACTAAGTGGTTTCATTTGATGTGCTCGTAGCTTGTTAACTATTCTAATTATACCTCGAAATATCACATGTTCCTGTCACATTTTGGTATTTCTTGCAGTGTAGAATACTTTATTTTTTATCATAATACCGAGTACGAGTGTACGCATATACATGTGTTCTTTTTTTTTTGGTGAATTTAATTTAAAAGTATAAAACAGTTGATGATTTATAAAATGCCCGGAAATGAATCAATCATGCTTTAATGATAGCTGCTCTGGATTGTTTCCTCTCCTTCGGACTATCATAGAGCGATTTCCAAGTTGATTTCTGCATGATGAACTCAGTTGTGGACTAGGAGCTGGTGCTGTCTGCTCAAGCAGTTCACTACATTCTGGTAATTCTCCAGAGACTTCTAGTTAGTGCAGTCCCATCTACTCTTCAGTGTTGTCTTCTGCTGGAATCATTAGGACTCTATCTGACGGTCGCTCTGTATCGATTTGTACTTTGTATTTTACACCATTTCTGTCAACTTCGTATCCAGTGCGGTTTAGTCCATATTGGCCTAAGTTGAGAATGTGCACCTAGAAAATTCCTAGATAGTACCATGACGTTGGACGGACGTAGATTAAAGTCTCGTAATGATAGAGGAAGAAACAATACTTAAGGACTTCTTAGTGCTGGCGGATGTGTTGCAGTAAAATTTCACGAACGGCAAGTCAATTACTCAATTTACCTTAGGGTGACTCCATTACCTGAACCTTACTAATTGAGTACCTACAAAAGCTTACATTGATTGCATCATGTATCTGTGTTCGTAAAGTAAACAGTAAACTAACAAACCTACCGATTCTCTGGACAATGCTCAATATGAACTCGTAGCAGTTTCTTTAATTCCTGGTTATGTGTTTCCATCGGATTTGCACGTTGGTGTTGTATAATATGCAACGTCGTGACTCCTGTAGAACGCTTCCATATTGCACTTCAAAAAATGAATGGATTGTTCGTTATTGTCTGGGCTGGATATCTCCATCTGTGATATATTTCTTCCAGAAACCGAATAACCTTTGTCGCATTCGGTACAGCTGAGCTTCAACCCAATAGGAGTTCATTACTTCGGAGTTGACAACTTGCCAAGGTCGTCTTTGTGGCTGGAGATGAAATGGAACCGATGCGTCGCTTTATTCGTACCACCCTTTTGATGAAAGCACAAATCAAGCAATATTTTAAATGCGTTCTGGCTTGTCTTTTAAAATTTGGCCAGTGGTAGTATCTGGAAATTGAGACGATGGTTTTATTCCCACCTGGGTATCTCGCTGCCTCGGATTCATTACTCAAATATTACTCTTCGACGATGTTAAACAGTACTATAAACGTCCTCCGATTTTCCGGTCCCTGATGCCATATAAGACCATCTTCGATCACGTAANTGGTGATACAATGGTGTTGTATAATATGCAACGTTGTGACTCCTGTAGAAACGCTTCCATATTGCACTTCAAAAAATGAATGGATTGTTCGTTATCGACTGGGCTGGATATCTCCATTTGTGATTTATTTGTCCCAGAAACCGAATAACCTTTGTCGTTTTCGCATTCACCACGACCTGAGCTGCAACCCATTCATTACATCGTAGCTACCAACTTGCCAAGATCGTCTTTGTGGCTGTAGACGAAATGGAACCGACGCGACGCCTTATTCGTACCACCCTTTTGCATGGAAGCACAAATCAAGAAATATTTTAAATACGTTCTGGCTTATCTCTTAAAATCTGGCAAGTATATCTGGAAATTGAGACGTTTTATTTCTAAGAGTATCCTGCCGTCTCGGATTCATTACTCAAATATTACTCTTCGACGATGTTAAACAATACTATAAACGTCCTCCGATATTCCGGTCCATGATGCCATATTAGACCATCTTCGATCACGTACTAATCCCTTAATGCCCCCTGCCAGCTATCTAACTTCTAACGCTTCTTCGAACGTCTAACTTCTTCATCACTATCTTGAAGTCTTTATTTTCTCATTTTGAACGTAAAGTGGCTCTTATCATCTAACTGTTAAATGGCCTCATGAAAGCATTGGTACGGGATTTGATGAGCATTTACTAGCCTTTCCTGTATTCACTTGGTTCAGTTCTAATTCAGACATTGGGTTAGCGAGTCTTGGTGAACACGATTGCAGAAGACTTTCCTCGTTCATTTCTCATACCACTGAATTTAAGATCTTTTAGCTGTATAGTGCAGCATCAAATTGGTGGTCAGAGCGTCGAAAAATACTTTAAGGTAGTCATTTAAAACGGCTTTGTAATGTAGTATCCATTCCGGATGCACATTTTCCTGCTTCGGTATTACGGGTTCCTGACTAGCCCGTTTGAGCTTCACCAATCGCCAATAGTCACATGTCTTTATTTAATACCAAAATATAAACCTCGTTGCTTAAAGTCAATAGTCGTCTGCTGTTGCATCAATTCTCAGAACTAACTCCTCTTTCATTTGGGGGGCTACATATGCAGTCGCTGTTGTGGCGTGGTTGTTTACTTTAAATTTCCATTTGCGTTTCTTCGGTTAACATTCATTGGTATTTATCTTACTGTATCAAAGTACGTGCTGTACCCGTATTCACAAAGGCAATGAGCATCGTGTTTCTATAAATCGCGCCATGATTCTTGATTACTGGTATCGGGACTCCCAACTAGCACAAACAGTGACAAAAACTAATGTTAAAGTTATTATAACCTTTAATTGGTATTCGTGTAGAGAATAAAACTATAAATGCCTCATTCAACGAAGAAATACTTTGTCGTCTTTAAATATAGTAACTGGAATGTTAAAAATACTTTAAATATGTTATATAAAGTAAGTAATATCATAGACCCTCACAAAGTCGCATGCACTAATATTTAACTTGAAAATTGCGTTTAAATTGACTTCTACCTAAAAGTGGCTATTAAATAGTAGCGGCAACTATGGATTATACTAAAATGCGTCACCAAAGTAAAAATCCTAATAGACTGAAAGTCTACAGTAACTGCGACTTAGCCGGGTGGATATAATTTAGTTTTAAAATTAGTAACACATTAGAAACATTCATCGTAACTTATTTGTAAATTTAACTATAGAAGAACGCAGCAAAGTAGCAGTAACTAAGTAATTTGTTTTCTTCTGACTATAAAGTTGCCAAAACTGCAAGAAGTTACTTTGCAGTTTGTGGGACTATTAAAGTACCAACAAAATTTTTAGGTTAGAAACATTGTTTTGTTGTGTGAGCAACTGTTTGTTCTTTAGTGTTATTTTGTGACTGAAAATATGCCTAAACATACAGAAAAAAAAATTATATAGACATTCAACAATTTTTATCGAAAACTTAAAAAGTTGAAATCTAATTCATCAGGGATAAATTTGGGAGAGTCCTGTAATGTAGTTGCCATTCAGCCGACAGCATGTCCGGTAGAAGAACGTGGAGAAAAACTGTGTACTAACGAAGCAACAGCTACGAAGGTTTCCTAATTATACAATTTCTGTAGATTGCGACAAATTAATTGGTGATTTGGACGCTACTCCAAGTTATGTGGAAGAATCTGAAGAAACAGAATCATTTTCCTTATGACAACATTTAAAGGATTGGGCTTTAGGACATAAAATGACTCATATTGCGGTAATGATTTATTGGAAATTCTTCGATGTAATGGAATGGAACTGCCATCAGACAGCAAAACACTGTTAAATACTCCTCGCTCCATAACCATTACGCGAATGGGCAATGGAGAATGGTTTAAAAAATAACTTAATAGGTTATTTGCCAATGGCCTTTAAACGGAATAAAGTGTCTTAGTCACTAATTTTCAATGTAGACGGAGTTCCACCATTCAAAAGCGCACCATTGGAATATTGGCCAATTCTATTTAGAATCGCAGAGTTACCAGATGTAAAACCAATGGTAGTGGCAATTTATTGTCGAAGCCACCTTTGCAGCATTTTCTTAACCGGTTCGTTGACGAATTAAATGAAATTATATCTGGTGGTATTGTTTATAAAAATTATCAAATAAAGTTTATATTGCGAAATAATGTAAAAAATAATGTTATCGTGGAAATGATAAATGCGACTTATTATAGTGGAAAAATTTATGAACTATCTTTCAAAGAAACAAGTGATTTTTTTAACGTGCCTATAAAATCATCCTATTTAAGTATATACCAATGCAAATTGCAATATAATTATGATAGGTACCCCTTAACTGTTCAGTCTTACTGACATTAAATGTAAGCTCAGATTTCACATATATAAACAACATGCAGTGTTTTTGCATTTGTTGCATACCTTAGATTTAAGTATTACATAATGATATTTTTATTAGTCCACTTTTTACATGAATTATGTACCTACTCAATTGGTGTTTTTACAGCTAAATAAAATTTTGTTCGAAATTTAAATAGTTTTTAATTTTTGAAATATGGAATATAAAACATATTTTAAACACAAATGAATATATATGTAAATAAAACATTTAAAATAGAAATAACTATAGTAAAATTAAATAAAAACATTATTGGACTTCTATTTCATCTTCATTACCATCTTCTGCAGTAACATGATAATTCGAAATTTCAGCTTCATGAGCAGCCTGTGTGATTTTCTTCATATTTCTTTCACTTCTTTTTTTAGCAGGTTTTAGTATTCCTCCTTTGAAAATTTTTTCAATTCTTTCTTTTGTATGTCTATTGCCGGCTTTTAACAAAACTTCAAAAATGACATTTAGAAGTCCTTCTAAATTATGAAAGGGCTTTTTCCCCTCTTCTACATACTTCACTAGCGAGGCTCACAAACTGATCTATGTTGATTCACTAATCTGATTTTGATTTCTTTGATGTTCAATCTTTTGCATCATTTATCCTTTCCGAAAGCAAACTCCTAGTCTTCTGTACGGTACCATCTTTTCATCGATAAACATCGCCACATCCTCTTTCTTCTGCAATTGGTCATATAGTTGTG
>NW_019420343.1:0-690 GCF_000390285.2 Anoplophora glabripennis
GGTGGATCTAATATTGAGAATTTATTATGAATTATATTAGTTACAAAATTTTGATTGTTATGCACTTTTCGTTTAGTTAGTTTAGTTAGTTTAGTTAAGTCCAAAAAATTTTTAAAACTTATTGAAAAATACAAGTTACAGCAAAAAACCCATTTTTAATTCTCAACTTCAAGAGCTAATAACTCTACAGGGTGAGCCCGGAGGAAAAAAATTTATATAAACTTGTGACATTATTTTCTCATCTATCCATATCCGAGAGATTGCCCACCATTTCCGGGATACCCTGTATAAAGGGCGAAGGCCTAGTACGTTGTTAAACACATTAGATTAAACGAACGCTGTTCTCCGTTATGAACAGAATGTACATTCAACCCATGCGTGTGCCAAAGAATGGTAAGTGCCCGAATTTCCTTCTCTGAACGTACAACATTTCTAAGTTCCCACGTATCATAATTAATGTGTAAATTAAAGTGTACACAGCCACACACAAATAAAATTGTCTGTACTTTTCATGCAACATATGTTATCCGTAGTATTTTTGCCTCGTGATCACAGGAATTTCCTAACTTCAAAAAACAGATCAAAAATAACAAAAATTTACGAAAAAGTACAAGGAAAAACGAAGAATTGATGGTTCTTTTTCTAACCTTAAAAAAAACGGGTCAATTAAAGTCAGATATCACGAATTTT
>NW_019420343.1:1688-5843 GCF_000390285.2 Anoplophora glabripennis
CTGTTTGGTTTTGTGGTAAATAAATTGACCTTAAAGTGGACTGTATATTTGTTGACAAACGTTACAATATGACATGTATGAGAAGCCTACTTTTTTCTACGTTATTACAAACAACTAGACTTAAGCTAAGGAAACTAAGGAGCGTGCTCCGTCCATGCCGCCCGCCTTGAAAGCCTAGTCTTTCAATAAAATATAAAATATTTAACCAAATAAAATAATACATAAAGATTTGCTTGTATTAACATTTCATTGGCAAAATAAAAAGAAACCTCATATTTATTATTAAAAATCAGTTTCTATTGGCAACATATTATTTAATTAAAATGGGTTACACAGAAGTAGAAAATTGAAGTATTATAGTAATTAAAATAGAGCAAAGTTTTTCTCCATACTCTACGAGTATTTTAATTCTAAATAATTTTCTACTTCTGTGTAACTTATTTTAATTAAATAATAATACATATTATCAATCAATAACAATGTTGTCAAGACATTACTACCTGTAACTGTCACGACCTATCATATAATGTCCATGAGTAATTAGACCACTCACGGCCTAATTAGTGAGATTTCGTTACACTACCTATACGCATTTTGGACCGTATCAATGTGCGATATATCAAAATATATTATAACTAAATCTGTAAATCCTTACGTAATTGGAAAAAAGCAGAAATGCCTGAAAGAGGTCTAACAATTACAAGATGTATTATTTTCTTAATAAAAAAAACTTCTTTTCGTTTTTTTAAAGTATCTTGCTTATTGTTACAGATGGACCCAACAAACCCTATATAGCTATGCTCGACAGGGAACGTTCTATCCAATTATGTAAAAATATACAAGATGTTCCATTTAACTTAACAAAGTTAACATCCGCGGCCATTTTGTTTGGACGTCATTTTTTTTCTACTATCATTTTCGAAAAAATCATAAAAAATCGTACAACTTCTATGTTTCACATTTTTTTATAACTCTTAAAACAAAAAAGTTAAAGGGGGTCAAAATATAGTGAATCACCCTGTACATAACTAATTGATTAAATTTTTAAAAATGAATTTTATAAATTTGATCTCTAATTCGTGATTACCAAATTTGGCGCTAATTTTTTGAAAATTTTGTCGGCCATCTTGGATCCGCCATCTTGAATTTTGCAAAATTGACAACGGGTCCGTGATCAGCGACCCCGAAAAGCCCCGGATACCAAATTTGGCGCAAATCTGTTATTTTTTTGAAAATTCGTGATAGACCTTAATTGACCGGTTTTTTTAAGGTTAGAAAAAGAACCATCAATTCTTCATTTTTCCTAGCACTTTTTCATGAATTTTTGCTATTTTTGACCTGTTTTTTTGAGGATAGGAAATTCCTGTGATGTGATAGCTCAATTCTGACACCGGATTCGTGATCAGGAGGCAAAAATACTACAGATAACATATGTCGCATGAAAAGTACAGACAATTTTTTTTTGTGTAGCTGTGTAATTTATTAGCTCTCCCAAATTGATGTCGTTACGGTTTTGTTTGTAAGGATGGTAAAGAAATAATTGATCGGGTTACACATACCAGGAATGTTATTCCATTTATTGCAATAACAAAGTTGACTCATACATTCCCGGAGTTTTAAACTAAAATCTGTTGTGCCCTGGGCATCATAATTCAAAAACTATATATCCTGTCGAACATTAGATGCTACATTCTCCAAAACGTCGAGCAAATCATTTCGTTAAAAAATTGTAGATACTAGTTATCTATGTGGCAGAATGGAATGTTGGTTTAGGATACGATCTGGACTCGAATCTCTAGAATGTTTTCTATGAACAATATACGACTATTATGGAAGTAATTTTCTTCTATGTTAATGTTGCCTTGTATCGACAAACATTTTGTAAAGAAATTTTCATTTTCGTTAGTCCGTTTCAGTAACGGCACACAAAAATAGTGGATGGTCTTCTGGAGACATCGCTTGTAGATGATGAATGTAATATGGACATAGTTAATTTTCGTGTAGACTTTTCAAAATTTACGTACGTACGTTGTTTTTGGACAGTGCTAAGAATTTTTTCCTCGATCTGTGATGTGGTTGCATTCGTATCTTTAGAGTCCGGGAGCATAGAGAGTAGTTGAACACTCAATGATGCCAGTTGACATCTGGAGTTCTAAGGATTCCTTGGGTGTGATGGTTTCTACCCTTGTTACAGATCCGGAAAAGGTTCCAGTTTTGGTAACAATAAGTCGATTGAAACTACTATTAAGAAAGAAAGTACAACCGAGGATTCAAGAACTACTGAAAAATAGGGACAAGTGCTACTAAAATTTGGAATTCAAATTTTGTTTTTTCTTATTTATTTATACTTTTTAATCCATTGCTAACAGGAGAGGTAGCAAAATATTGTGAAATAAGTAAATGTTTTGTTATTATAAAACTTTTTTCCGATTGTGTAATGCAATGGCATCAACTAAATCCACTTAAACATGACTTGGGTAAATACTCTATAATTTTTTGAACCTATAATAGAGACCATAAGATACGTTTAGATAGAATTCCAAGAAAATCATGGGAACTACTGCCTTCAAATTTTCCGCCAATGTCTTTCTACCTCGGGTATCGACTGCGGTTAACTCCAAGGAAGTAACGCTGGGGTCTTCTATCTCAACAAATATCGTACGGACTATACCATTGTTGATCTATAACACTCCTTAGCATTACATACCTTTATTTTTCGCCGTCTTGTACAACCGAACAATACTTTCGCCCGTATTCGTAGTGAACGGGTTGCTCAAGTTCCCGAAGGGTATTTTGGGTTCGATGTGGGGCACATTCTTGTTCTTCCAATACTGATAGGTCCATTTGAAATAGGCGTAAGCTACGGCCAACAGGGCTATTACTACGCCTACTAAGTTCAACGAAGCTGATACCAGGTAGGACATTGTACTGAAAATAAAATTAAAGAAAAAAAGTTGAAAATATCTTTTGTTTGTGATCTTGAATGGGATCCGTGAAGTTAGTTCTTTTTCGCCAAATTTAAAATAGTTTTTTCATTAATTTGTGAGTTATCTGTAACTTGGCTTAACATTTGAGGGTATTAGCCCAAAGAAAGCAGCTAGGGTAGGAGCTCGACGCTATATAGGTGGTAGCCCGGTAATTAGCAGGAGCCGAATACAATTACTTACAAATAACCTACTAATCCAAGAAGTTGTCTTCCAGACATGTTTCTCCCTGACTTTTCAATGGAGGCAGGGAAGGCTAGCCCCCTCAAAACGTTTTGAGTAAATTTTTTATTTATACTGTTCGATTAACTTTTATATATTTTTTTTACCTCTTTTTATTCTGTTCTATTGCTTGCTATCAATACGAGATCTTCTGTAAATGCCGGATACTGATGATTAGTAACAGCAAAATTATGAAAGCATTTGAATCCATCGCGTCAAACTAACTACAATCCCCAATATTTATGAAATATCTGTAGTTTTGTCAAGATTATTAAACAATAATGAAAACAAATTGCTCTATGTACCATTCTTAGAGATTGGAAATGTTAGGGTGGCTGCAATATGGTACAGGTACACAACCTTTGCCTTCTTATAACTGCACTCTTTACATATACATTAGAATATACATACAGGGTGGCCAAATGAAAACGAAACAGAGCCATTTTCAGCAACTGCGTCAAGATTGTAGAAAAACGCTCAGACCCGTCGATTTTAGAATAAAGAGGGACATTCTTTGCTGGTATTTTTGACTCCGCCACTTTCACCTCCAAGCAAGGGATAAACATCACCCCAAAATATTTAAATGGCATTGGGGGTTGAGTAATATTACTTTTGAAAGCTCTTACAATTCTCTTTACAACAGACTTTAAATTTTATAATTCCGCCCGGCGAAACATTAACTTCACATTTTAATAATCCCACTATTCTCGTCATTGTATAATAACAAGTACATGTCTGCCTCTGATCCGAAGCTTCATATCGATCAAATTATTCTATACTTATCTAGCAGCATCCTAATGCCTGCATTCTCGTTTGTGCGTGTGTGAGTTAGTCAAACCTTTGACTATATACATTAAGACTATCAGTCCTTAATAAACACTGAAATAGTTGTCAAAACTTCTGTTAGATGTCGCACTATATGGCATTCTGCATTTATTCAAACGAAGGA
>NW_019420344.1:0-4626 GCF_000390285.2 Anoplophora glabripennis
AAAAAAAGAAATTAAAGCTGAATGAACAGGCTATCAAGTCCATATCATGATTTTTGTGTAAAAAATTTTTAAAAATAAAAAATAAAAAATAAAACATTGAAAAAACATTTTTTTTAGTCTTATTTCTTAGAATTTCGCGATGACTGTCGCTCCTAAAAATTTTGAGCTAAGAAATCTGGAAACTAGACAATCGGGGCTTTAAAATGCTTTTTTTAAAACCTTGATACGATCATTTTTAATTGAGATACAGCATTCTGAAAAATCACTAAAAATTCGAAAAATTTTTTTGCTCCCTTAATTTTTTGCAGAAGTTTACTTATTCCACTTCTTGGATGTAAGAGGGGCAAACTAATTTTTGCTGGAATACCTTCAGTACAACTTACATAATAAAAGTGTAGATCCTAGATCTGGGCGAGGTCCGGAACATTTTAAAAATTGCAAAAATTATTAAAAAATTTTTAAAAATACCTATTTTATCTGGGTTTTTTACTTATATCTTGGAAACTATGCATTTTGGAAGAATATCGAAGAGGAAAAAAAGGTTTTAGAATTGAATTTTGCACAATATACTGCAAGTTAAAAATGTTTAAATTGATTACCGATGTTGCAAAATAGTAATAATTGATGAAAATTGAGGGCATTCTATTTTTGGTAAAAAAAACTTTAAAGTATAATAAAACAACACTACAAATTTCATTAAAATCGGTTCTATAGTATTCGCAAATTAATTTTTTGAAATTTATTATTTTGCGAAAACTATAAAACCGATTTTAATGAAATTTGGTGTGTTGTTTTATTATACTCTAAAGTTTTTTTTACCATTTAGAATGCCCTCGGAGCAATTAAAATATTTTAAAAAAATTATCCAAAAAACTTGATTTTGCTTTATTTTCATCAATTATTGCTATTTTGCAACATCGGTAATAAATTTAAACATTTTTAACTTACAGTACATTGTGCAAAATTCAATTCTAAAACTTTTTTCCTTTTCAATATTCTTCCAGAATGCATAGTTTCCAAGTTATAAGTAAAAAACTCAGATAAAATAGGTATTTTTTAAATTTTTTAAACATTTTAGCAATTTTGAAAATGTTCCGGACCCCGCCCAGATCTAGGGATCTACACTTTTATTATGAGTTGTAATCCAGAAAAAAATTGCTGGCCCCCTCTCATATCCACTTCAAAACAGATCCGTATTAACACACTATTAAAACAATATAATAAGAAAACAATATCGCTTCATAATATAAATTCATTCGTTTTCACAGAAATATTGAAATAATAATAAATAATAATTTGTTACAGGTTACGTCATATATCTCGAATTAGCAAGAGTATATAAACCTTTTTTTAAATCCGTTTCTCTGAATTAGATTAGAATGTATCTTATCATTTTGTTCCAAAAATGACTTCACTGATATTTCCTACATGCGATTACGATGATCTATTTCCTTTTATGTGAATTTATAATATAATGCAATTTTTGTTTTGTTTTCACTATTTAAGTCTAAATTCTAAATGCTTCATTAGGATTGCAGTAATATACATAATTAATTTTTTTGCGTATATTAGATTAATTTTGAAAACTTTTTTCGTGAACGGCAGAGAAAAAACTATACCATAAATAAATAACTTTTTAATAATATTTTTAAGGTTTGTTACATCTCTAATAGGGGAGTATGGTCAAAAAAGTGTCATAACCGAAAATGGCACCACCTTTTGGTTATATGTATCGCTTGTTATTAAACGGACCTTTCAAAATTATTTATATTACAGATAAAGTATCTTAACTTTCAACTGTTTTCGGAACCTAGGCACTTTCTGCCTGGAACAATAATTTAGAAAACAAGAAGTGGCCACCCTGTACATGTTACGATAACTTGATCGCCAATTTCTAAACAATGATTCACAATTACACCTTTTTAGAGCTGCTATTGTTCGATTTCCTTTGCGTTTATATTATATCATATTTACTTAGTAATGACGTTAAAATTATGGGTTTTTGGATAATCTACAGAAATGTGTCATTTAGTTAAAAACAATGGCAAAGGACACTTGTTCAGGAAGAGCAAAGGTCGACAGGATATGTCACACGATGAAGGCTGATTTTACCAAACAAATACACAATTGTAAGAAAGATAAAAAATACTTATTTTCTCTTATTTACTAGTACTTATCTTTTAATCAACGACTAACCTAATCTTTTGAGCCAATTGATATGGGATCTTACAGGAATTTAAAAAAATATATATGTGCCATATAAAGTTTTATTTGTGAGACGCGCAATAACGTTGATGAGAAAATTCGTACTAAATATACAAAATCAGTAGCTGAATACGTGAAATTATTATTTTTTGTAAACAATTTTTATGCGTTGCATGGGTAACTTTGTTATAAATAACATACATTAATTTAGTATGTCTAAAAAACTAAGAGAGCAATGTATTTTTAGTTCTGTATCACAGTATAATACAAATAAGTAATGACGTATACTTTTTTATAAATAGGTTTTATGAGGATAAAGAATTGTGACCTTGAGCTAGTGAACCATATTTAAAAAAGTATCTTTCTTGTTCTGTCGCATGACCAAGGAGGGATTTTTAAATCTCTTACAATTACTTTTTGCGTCTTCACATTTAAGATATATACAAGGTGTATCATTTAACACTCCCGCTGCCAATATCTCCAAATTGCAGTTAGAATTGTTAGTTCAAATAATTCTGTATAAGTAGATGGCGTGGCGGTACTAAACATTTTTTTTTAAAGAAACGAATATTAGAGACCCTCAATTTCCTTCAAAATATTGCGAGTTGATGACAATTTTTAAATCCGCATCAAAAACTAGTAACTGAGAATTTCATTATATGCCAGAAGACATCAATCTAATCGGTTTTGGCTTCTGACACCACGATATAAACGGGATCTAGTCAAAAAGTCAAAAATGTATCAATTTATTGTACACTAAATCCTGGGAAAAATTTTGTCGCATAGACAAGACCCTTTCGAGACATATCATTTCAAATTCAATTTGTCTCATCTAAAACGCCGCTGGTGTTATTTTAAGGTTTTAAATTTAATTCAATTTAATAAGGCTCGCTTCTAATTGTTTCCAATTCGATTTAATTCCCGTGGAACAGTTTCACTGGTGACTTATGACCCTGTTGAAATCTCAGGGTTCAAAGCAAAGGGGATATAAAATAAATGACACACGCATGCAGGCGGTTGATGTGTGAGTCATAACAGTATAATTCAATGCCAGTCAATTTCATTGAAGAAAATAATGAGGTATCAAAGTCACGATACGAATAAAAAATGTAACTGACGTATTTGAAATAACAGATACAAAAAAGTCGTGTAGTTAAAATCCTTATCAATTATTAGTTTAATTAATCGTGCATAACCTTGTAAAACTCCGTGTTGCTGCTATACATGGTGACCTAAAAAGGATGGGACCATAATCTAATCTAATCTATAATTAAGAGTACCCCTTACTACAGTAGTCAGATTAAAAAAGTCTGCTGTAGCTGCTACTGTTGCTACTAGTAACCAAGCCAGCGACCTTTTTTCGAACTGATTACAAAAGTCATGAAAACGGTCTGGATCGCTTCGTTTTAACGAGTCTACCACGCTGTAAAATTTTTAGAATATGGGAAGGGCACTTTTCCGCACTGCGAGTACTTAAACCTGTCGTTCTGGGCGGGTTCTCTTTTACGATTACAACACTCAATTTTTTTATTTGA
Source organism: Anoplophora glabripennis (assembly GCF_000390285.2). NCBI lineage: Eukaryota > Metazoa > Arthropoda > Insecta > Coleoptera > Cerambycidae > Anoplophora > Anoplophora glabripennis. Next base: position 3,741 of record NW_019420344.1, read on the forward strand.
ATTAAAAGAAAATGTGTTAAATAAGAAGCAAATTGGGTTGTCTGACAAAATAGAGGGCGCAATTGTCGAGTCCGACATCTACAAAATGTCGCTCTAGCGCGATATGGTTTTCCGATTACAAAACACCCAATTTTCATTTTAACTTACTAAAAATTGCCTAAAAAACGTAGTCCATACCTTGTCCGACAAATTTTCAAGCGCTTTTTTCCAGTCCGACAACCGAAACATGTCGCTCATCGCAGGTTAGGTTTTCCGATTACAAAATTTCGGACACAAATACCAAGTGCTAAAATAGTACTTTCTTTATCAAAATATGACATTGTCCGACAAAAATAGTGGATCATATTGCTAGTCCGACAAAAAGAAACGATTAATTTCATAAACTTAATAAAACGATTATTGTTACATATAATTAGTTTTAAATGTAATGACAATGAATTGCGACTTGTATTTTTTTTTATTAATAATGTCATCATAAAAAATAATTGAAAATGAAATATATAAAAAATTAAATTATTTTAAGAAATATAAGAAAAAGTTAAAAAATAAAACATTTCAAATGAAAAAATAAATAAGTAAAACATTATATGACTAATCAGAATCGTCTCCACTCAAATCATCATCGGATTAACTCGTGCTATCTTCGTCGTCACCGTCAGATGCATCACTTGGATTATCTTGATCTGAAATAATGTTAAAAAAGATTGTATAAAATTGCGAAATTTAATTCATCAAACTATATTACGAACCTAGGGAGGAAAAAAAGGATACGCGGTTGTTATCTAAGACGCAACCGAGGATTATAATAATATTGAAGGTTTTTTTTCTCCCCATAATTTGTATATGATTTTTCATCGCACGTGCGGAAAGTAATTTATTTTCACTT
>NW_019420344.1:4829-6521 GCF_000390285.2 Anoplophora glabripennis
GCTGGGCTCCAAATCAGGCATTAGATTTTATTCATTTGCGTCGTTTTTTTTTGTCGGACAAGTATTGTTTTTTAATTATTATTTTATTCTAAAGCCAAAAATATAAAATTTGTCACTTTTGTAATCGGAAAAACTAAGTTGCGATGAGCGACATGTTTCGGTTGTCGGACTGGAAAAAAGCGCCTGAAAATTTGTCGGACAAGGTATGGACTACGTTTTTTAGGCAATTTTTAGTAAGTTAAAATGAAAATTGGGTGTTTTGTAATCGGAAAACCATACCGCGCTAGAGCGACATGTTGGAGATGTCGGACTCGACAATTGCGCCCTCTATTTTGTCGGACAACCCAATTTGCTTCTTATTTAACACATTTTCTTTTAATTCAAATAAAAAATTTGAGTGTTGTAATCACAAAAGAGAACCCGCCCAGAACGACAGGTTTAAGTACTCGCAGTGCGAAAAAGCGCCTTTCCCATATTCCAAAAATTTTACAGCGTGGTAGACTCGTTAAAACGAAGCGATCCAGACCGTTTTCATGATTTTTGTAATCAGTTCGAAAAACGGTCGCTGGCTTGGGTTGCTGGTGTTGTAGGTGTTATTGCTGTTGTTGTTCCCGCTGCTACTGTTGCTGTTATTGTCGCTATTGTTGTTGTTGTTGCTGCCGTTGCTGTTGTTGCTGCTGCTGTTGTTGCAACTGCTGCTACAATTGATGTACTAAATGCTGTTCTTTATTATGTTGTTATTGTTGCGCATGCAGTTGTTGTTATTGCTGCTGCTATTGCCGTTATTATTGCTGTAGGTGCTACAACCGCTGATATTGTTGATAACGCTCTTAAGGGCCCCATATTCTTTAAATAGTGTTTTCCGCAAAGACAAATATTTTCAAACATTTAATAATTGAATAATCTAAAGCTTATCAAATAATAGGAATGTTATGTCATGCCATCTGAGTATTTTCAAAGACGCTGCAGTGAAACGAATAAACAGGTGCAAAAAACGATCAAACCGTCAAGGTTTTAGGTACTGAAATCTACGAAAATACTAACTTTTTTATATATAATTCCACATGTAAATATTCTTATAACATTTACTTGCTTAGTCCTACATATAAAATTGTTTACTTTTATTTNTGTGCTCAAAGTCTTTTAAACTTGGTGAATTGAATTTGTCAAACACTATATGGGTTTCTTTATTATATCTGGTAATTATTTGAAATATTTGTTCTGAGATTTTTTCGTATGAAGTAGGCGTGTTAGTTAATGAATGCAATAAGTAGAACTCGTCGAAAATATAAATATCTGCATCTGGGACGTTGAAATCGTCAGATTGAAATGCTAACAGCTTCTATAACAACGGATTTTGGCGTTTTATTAATTTGCGTCGTTTTTTTTGTCGCACAAGTATTGTTTTTTAATTATTATTTTATTCTAAAGCCAAAAATATAAAATTTATCACTTTTGTAATCGGAAAACCTAACCTGCGATGAGCGACATGTTTCGGTTGTCGGACTGGAAAAAATCGCCTGAAAATTTGTCGAACAAGGTATGGACTACGTTTTTTAGGCAATTTTTAGTAAGTTAAAATGAAACTTGGGTGTTTTGTAATCGGAAAACCATACCGCGCTAGAGCGACATGTTGGAGATGTTGGACTCGACAATTGCGCCCTCTATTTTGTCGGACAACCCAATTTGCTT
>NW_019420345.1:0-6496 GCF_000390285.2 Anoplophora glabripennis
AGGGAGTATTTCTTTCATATTTCAACGACCAATAGTAGAGGCTAGTCCCTTAAGTGTACATCTACAAGCCCTAAAGTTAATCATAAGTATTTATTGACCAATCATAAGAAGGAATTGATTGTGTGTCTATCAGAAATCGGAACCATGGAATCGAATTTGCGGAAACTTAAATAAATAAACAAATAAATAATTCAAAGAGACGTTAATTGTCATCTTAACTAAATTGACAAAATATTTTATGAGGTTTACATGTGTTGTGGAAAACCATACTTATCATATCAACTTCGACGTCACCTGTTACGTGGGTGTTGTATAGTGATGAAAACGTAATATTAACGGTCGGTAGAAGGAAACGCAAGAAAACAAACGCCTAGGTGGGGATTTCTGGAAGGAAGCCTAAATTGTTGAAGATAGGTAGTTGAAGTGAGGACAGTGTGGAGATGGGTAGATTAAAAGTGTTTAACCAGTATTAATTAGCAGGTAATATTTTCTAAGTACTTTGCTGTTAATTGTTCTATGTAATTTTATGATTGTGATGGTTATAGATATTTCATGATAATAATTCTTTGTATGTTTAGCTTCCATTGCTTTATGCTCAGGGGCGTATATTTTTCCAACGTAAAATTGTTACAATTATTATTAAGGATTGCTCATTATTTATTACATATTAAAATATACATTGTTGTGACTGCCCAGATATTGCAATAACAACTCCTTGGTTTCACATTTAACTTGTTTTATCATGATTACGTTGTTCTTTGATTTCTTGTGCTCACTTTATGTCATACGCTTGTAAGAGCTTTATTGAATTTACTAACATTTTCGCCCGTGAGGAATGAAGCTGTAAAAAGAATAATTGAATACAAAAAAAAAATTGCTCTGGATTGTCTGGATCTATTATTATTATTGTTATTATTGTTGTTGTTCTTCCGAAATCTCAACTCATAGCTGGATTGCCTCCCGTATGGGACTCCAGTACCTTACCCATTATTGTTGTTATTATTGTTGCTATTGTTATTACTATTGTTGCTGTTGTTATTGTTATAATTACCTTCCGGCCCTGCCGGCTAACTAACACCAAACCAGTTTTACTTGGAAGTGTGTGTATGTCTGATTCGAGTGAGGTGACATTTAGTGACACATTAAATAAGTTGTGTTTTATTTCATTCATATATCATTAGCAAAGGATCTTAAATTATGCCTTTTGTTAGCGATTGTTTTGTATTTATATTTGGGTAGTAAGAGCAACGATCGAGGGTTTCTCTGCCATGCTCTTTCCCCACAGGAGCTCTAGGTGAGCCTGGCACTCTCATTTTATGTTAAATGGTTGTTAATGTTTTTTTGTTCTTTCTATTTGTCACATGTTTAATTGGAAGACTGTTGTACATAAATAATAAAGTTAGGTGTATTTACTCTGTTTTTGTTTTATAAAATTAAACCATGCTTCCCCTCTTTAAAGTTAGTAGGCAGCGCCTTCCGATCAATTAAAAATAGATGTATACAACGTAGGGATTCCGTATGACGATCACATATTTTTGGCCACAACTACGTTTATATTTTTCTTGTTTTTTATCGAACCCGGGGTTGTTATACTACAGTGTATACAATGAAAAAAATATTGTTCCATGTTTTTTTATGCATATTTTATTTCAGTAAATTTAAATTTTATTTCATTTCAGTCTTTTATAACTGAAGGGGCTAACGAGAAAATAAAATTTTGACCAGGAGAGTTCAGTTTTGAAAAAAAAAATGTTAATAGAACACCAAAAACTATTCGAACCCGAAAAATAAGTTTTTTGGAGATACCGTCATTATTGTGGTATCAACAATCTTATAGGTAGACAATTCTTTGGAGGTCAGGTTTTTGGCGTTGTAAGTACTCTTATTGAAATCGTTGAATATGAACAGTCTTCGGTCAAAACGCAATTGACTGTGGCTTAGCTAACTTCTCTTAAATATTTCTTGTTGTCAGTCTATTTATTTTTTATTAATTAAATATAAAATTATTTCTTACAAACTGAATTACCAGAAATTTCGGAAATTGGAAAGGTCATTGGTAGAAATGAAAAAATATCAAAAAAAAATAGCAATCAGTATCGAAAGGTAATTACCGGATTAGCTGAAACTTTCTCAAAATTACATGAGCCCTACTTCTCTCAATAGGGTAAGAGTTATAAGATTTATAAGATTTTATATACAACCCTGTATACATATAAGGTTAATAAGATTAAAGATTAAGTTTAAAGAAAGCAATTTTTTCAAGGACCTGCATGTCAGAAACGAGAAAAATTTTGGCATGCATGTTTATGAGACGTTTACCATCCGAGGAATCAATTCCTTCCCATATTTTAGATTACCTTACCCACATTACATGTTGTGCTCCTCAAAAATGGTGTAGTTTAGCGGTTTCAACGGTTGTAACTAGCAACATTTGCAAAATACATGAAAACTGACAATAATGGCGTATATCCCTCCTGGAAAACTTAATGTCACCACATTCATTATTCGTTAAAAAATTAACAATCCACCTCTTTTTGACTTTAGATGTCATATTTGACGTCCTGTATCTCGTAGATAAAAGGCAATAGACTTAAGGCTAAGGAACCAATTATCTTTTTAATTGATATTATTGTGGGAAGCAACTACTCTGCGGACAACAGCATCAGACTATTTTTTCTCAAATAGACAGTTTACATTTACGTTTTAATCGCTGGGGGATTAAAAGTTTGCACCCCACCCTCTGCTGTTAAGGACTAAAACAGTACTTTTAAGATGGAGTGTAAAAAATATTTTGTTATTTTACAGAATATGAAACAGATAAAGAAAAGTGAAATAAAATCTAATACAGCGCTCCATTAAAAGAACTTTGTTGAAGGAAGTCTTGTTAAATCTACAACTAGCTCTGATGTCACTTCTAAGTTTAGTGCAAACATTATTACGCCGAATATCAGACTACATCTAACGCATATGTTTAACACGAAATTACTACTAGTTTACTCTGTAAATTATATCCTGAACGCCATTGTAGAAGATTTAAGGGCCTGCAAATTACAAATAATAATACAGGGCGTATCAAAATGAACATCGGGGTTTTAAAGCTTTGTAGAATTTATTACAGTGACCTTACCATTACAAATTATACGTCAAATGAACGAGCAACTCAAACACTTTGTCCCTCCAAGTGTTCAATGTGAGCACCCTCCGTCACACGGTACACATCGAGTCGATAGCCGAGTTCGTCCCAAACCTTGCTCAGTGTGTCTGAAGTAATTGATGCAACTGCAGCTTCAATCCTATGTCGTAGGTCGTTTAGATCAGCTGGTAGCGGAGGCACATACACCCGATCGCATGGCGTCAGATCTGGTGAACGTGGAGGCCATGCGAAACAAGCTCTGTCATCCGGCCCCTTGCGGCCAATCCACCTGTCGGGAACAACGTTGTTTAACCAATCACGTACGAAGGCATGCCAATGAGGCGGCGCACCATCTTGCTGCCAAATAAAGTTGTCTGGTTCAGCTTCGTGTAATCGAAGAAAGAGCCATTGTTGTAGCACATCAAGATAAGAAACACCAGTTACAGTTGCTTTAGCGTAAAAGAAAGGCCCATACACTTTCCGCCGGGATATGAAAAAAAAAACATTTAATTTAGGGGAGTCTCGTTGCGACTGTACCATCTCGTGGGGATTTGCTGACCCCCAGACCAGAGGTCTACAAAAATATAGATGTTGGAAAATATAACAAGCTTACTGCTTATTTGAAGAGTGAATCGAGAGAACACAAAGCAAAAAAGCTGCAGCATTGGAAAGAGCACATATTGAAGAATTTTTGACTGAGGCTTTCGATAAAGAATATTTAATGACTAATGTAATTTCTTTATCTTTTACATGTTGCTAGGTATATAGTAAACTTTGAATTATTTTAGGTTGCACTAATAATGGGAGTTTCTGGTTCCTGTCAATACTGTGAATTGACGAATTTGAAAATTAGTGACGTACAGGATGTTGGCAGTTACCTACTTGTTTCAATATCTGACACCAAGATAAGTATTTCAAGAAAATTTACAATTATAGAAGAAGGATATTGCGTGAATGCTGTTGAAATATGCAAAAAATATATTTCTCTGCGCCCAATTCGCCTAACACAAGCCAGATTCTTTTTAAGATACATCCATAAAAAATGTACTTCTCACCCTGTTGGAATCAACGCATTGGCGAAGGTATCCTCAATAGTTGCTTCATTCTTGAATATCGCAAATCCAGAAGCATATACTGGCCATTGTATGAGGCGCATTCCAAAAACTCTATTGGCCAATAAAGGTGCTGATCTTACATCAAACGGCATGGCAACTCTTATTAAAATACCCAAACCTAAAACAAAACTACCATGGGCATTGACGTTAATGGGCGAATTTTACGAAATTTAAAAAAAAATATGTTTACTAATCTTACAATTGGACCAACTTATACAGAAGAATTCCGATTTTTCTTAAACTATCAAAAAGGAAAATGTAGGTACCAAGCAACCGGTAGGTGTCAACAAATTTGGGANACATCAAATGAACGAGCAACTCAAACAGTTTGTCCTACAAGTGTTCAATGTGAGCACCCTCCGTCACACGGCACACATCGAGTCGATAGCCGAGTTCGTCCCAAACCTTGCTGACCTTGCTCAGTGTGTCTGGAGTAAGTGATGCAACTGCAGCTTCAATCCTATGTCGTAGGTCGTTTAGATCAGCTGGTAGCGGAGGCACATACACCCGATCGCATGGCGTCAGATCTGGTGAACGTGGAGGCCATGCGAAACAAGCTCTGTCATCCGGCCCCTTGCGGCCAATCCACCTGTCGGGAACAACGTTGTTTAACCAATCGCGTACGAAGGTATTCCAATAAAGTGGCGCACCATCTTGCCGCCAAATAAAGTTTTCTGGTTCAGCTTCGTGTAATTGAGGAAAGAGCCCTTGTTGTAGCACATCAAGATAAGAAACACCAGTTACAGTTGTTTCAGCGTAAAAGAAAGGCCCATACACTTTCCGTCTGGTTATGGCACAAAAAACATTTAATTTAGGGGAGTCTCGTTACAACTGCACCATCTCGTGGGGATTTGCTGACCCTCAGACCAGAGCATGCGCACGAATACTTGTAGGACAAACTTTTTGACATGCTCGTTCATTTGATGTATACTTTGTAATTGTAAGTTAACGGTAATAACTTCTACAAAGCTTTAAAACGCCGATATTCATTTTGGTACGCCGATGTAAAAATTGTGTAGATGATTCTACTTATTTGAGACTCTTCTAGTGAGACACGAAACCGCGATTGATGTGTGATTATAAGTGTATGGATTTTCCCAAATGACCAGCAATAATATGGATGTCTTTATGTGTCTTTAAAGCTATTCCGATGACTGACAATCATTTTTTAATTCATGGACAACTAAAATACATCCATTCGCATTCACCTGTGGAGATCCATGGACATCTGTGGACATCTACGGACGCTTGTAAGGATCCACAGACATCTATGGATGTCTCTTATTTGGGTGAATATATGTCCACCTATTTAATCACTTGGGTTACAGAAGTAACTTGAATTGTACTTTTTATTTAAGAAAGTTAGAATTACTAGAATTTATGTTATCAAACCGATATATTTGAGGTAAAAAAATAAGTAAAGTTTGAATCAGAATCAATCAATATAAGTATTGATTTAGATGTAGTAGGCTGTCCCTGCGTAGTGTTTAGGAAAAGATAGGAGTTGGTAGAAAACGAAAAAATAAGATTATCGATTATGATTGATGAGGTGAAATTCATTCATTCACTTGTACTATACAGCGTCCTGGAAATAAAATGGTAAAATTTTAACATATCATTCAACTCATCAAAAGCAACAACTTTTGTATAATTTCAAAAATTCTTAATTTTTATATTTTTGATGACACATGGTTAAAATTTGGCCACGTTTCTATGGATGCCCGTCCACGTATGTCTGTGGATGTCAATGGACGTCCGATTATGTACACAGAAGTCCAAATAGTGTAGTAAAAGAACGTCGAAGGTAGGAAAGTATTTGTTGCAGCTATGAAACCAACCTCACACCCACTGAATCCGAATTTGAGATCCAATGAATGTCTAACCCTACGCATTCCCCGCAACTGGCCAAAAACCACCCCTTTTTTATTTGGGACCCCATGATGAACTCCATATCCCTCCCCCCGTTTTCGAGAACGCCGATAACGAATATGATGATCACGACCCTCCTCAACCCTCGCAACCCTTCAAACACCCCAAAACTACCCTTAATTTTCGTTCTCGTCCCAAAAACCCTATGCTCTTCTCCCAGTTTTCAACAGTGCTGATTACGAATATGATACTACCCTCAATATTCCATAAAATCAAAAAAGAAAATTTTTGTATTCTTTCAATACACTAATAGCTGCACTCTAAACAAGGGAGGTCTGAGGTATATCTTTGATGTATAACTAAAACACTTCGACTTATC
>NW_019420346.1:0-6509 GCF_000390285.2 Anoplophora glabripennis
ATATAAGCATGTTTGTTCTACTACTGTGGATAGAAAATCATCTGGGATAAAAAATTTGAACAAATTATAAGGATCTTGCAACTGTAAAATGTCTTAGGGTAGTAAGAACTCTCCCAAAAATGGATTATCCTGAGGATTCCTTTCAGTTTTTTAAGGTTTCCAAATTATGTTTTCATCGTCCAAAAAGAAAAATCTTGTATTTGGGGGAAGTCCAAATAATTATGTCAATGGTATGTCATCATTATCATCTGAAATGTTGCCTGGGTTATCAGCAATGTCAGCATCTTGGGATTCATCGTCGAATACGTTAGAGACCCGTACCTCCACTGCAAAGAAAATATACTTTGCTACACTAAACACATTATTTATTATTTGTGTAACAAATTACATTCGTCTTCATCATCTGATAAATTCATCGTCTTCGCTAAGAGAAGGTATTTCTCGAATAGCTTCAACTTCTTTTCTCCCTAAAAAGAGCTGGCTTTTATTTCGGGAAAATCGATTGGAATATCCATTGTAGATCTACAAAACAAGCAGAATATGTAGATAATTATAAATTATATCATTATAGCTTCTTAGGCTTCCCAAATGGGAACAATCAGGTTATGTCTTGCCGTGAGAAAAGAAACAAACAAAATATATCGAATTATGCATTATTCTATTCCTAACATATAAAACTAAGTTCAAAAAAATATATACTTACCAAAAAGTTACACAAAAATAAGATTTTAATCGTTTAAGTCACCAAAACAACTCTACCGGCCATTAACTTGACAAGTGACTAATAATTTGCATAGAGAATCACAAATAAACATCATAGGAGGAGTTGTATAAACGATGTCTTTAACATAGCCTCATAAAAAAAATCGCACGGCGTAAGATCGGGCCTTCTTGCTGACTAATGAATGGGCCCACCCCTGCCAATCCATCGTCCTCCATATTGATCATTTAGAAAATTTCTCACACGAGTAGAATAATGTGGCAGAGCACCATCATGTTGTAGCCACAAATTTTGCCTTACATTCAGAGGAACATTCTCTAGTAGAATAGGCAAATCGTTAATTGAAAAATAGTGATACATTTCACCATTAAGTGTACCATTGAAAAAGTGGGGTCCAATCCCTAAGGGCCCCTCGCTTGTTTCTTTATTTCAACGTCGTATTGTAAAGGTGATTTTTTCGCGTTCTGAATCGTGGGTAGGTCGTATTATTCGTTTTTTTTACAACTTAGGGGGACCGACTTATGGCTGTTTTAATTTTTTAATATCCACTGCGTCGGACTTACCTTTCCACTTATGGACAATGTGTTTCTTCGCAACTTTGGCAATTTTTTTCCGGAAAGTTGATGTCTGACGACAAATCTTTTGACATCGAGGTGTAGGGCGTATAGGTGGTCTATAATAATATGATGACATAATATATACCCGCAGATGTTTTTAGGCGATATACAGGGTTCTGAAAGTGGTNTTAGTGTTGTGGGGTTATAGGGCTTGGGGTTAACGTTCCTAACAATTAGGGCTAGCAGCGCTCAGTGTTATGGGGTTAGCCATGATGTAATAATATAGCCATACTGGTCATCTTAAATTGACGATATCTCCGCGAAAAATAGAGCTTTTTCCAAATAAAAAAATGCGTTTTGAAGGGGAAAGATAGTCGTTTCCAATGATGTTTTCAGTTTTGAGACGTGTTTTTCGTGTTTTTTACACTTTTAGGTTAGAATATCTCGGAAACCTAGGGTGATGGATCAATTCTGAGGCCAGATTCGGATTCAGCGCGCCAAATGCCTTCGGAAGCATAGTGTCTGATTTCTGGAATTTTTTTTTTTTTTTGAAATTTTGTCGGCCTGTGTAATTTGCATAGAGAATCACAATAAACATCTTTCGGTCAAATAACTTATGACAGGTAGAAAATTATGTTAGAGGATAATACCTGTTATATTAGTTCGACTATGCAATACAAGATGGAGCAATATTATAAATATAAAATGTATGTTCCCAAATGGGAACATTTCGCAATAGAGGGTTAATTTCCTTTCGATTTTGTTAAGGTATGTTAGGGTCTATTTCAAACGGTTTTGAAGATAGTCACATTTTTTCCAGATTTTTTTATGAAAATTAATTAAATACAACAGTACCTAAACAATTTTATTAATAATTAGCATCGACCAATAAATGGTAATAAAAAATTATAATAAATGTTCAAAATTTCGGCCATTTCGATTCCCTTTCTTTCCCAAATTTAATTTTCGGGAATTTAAAATTATGATTCCTATAAAAAACTCTGTAAAATGTGTTCGAAAGTCAAGCAAAAATTAAGAAAAAAAGATTATTTAACATTTAACAAAAAATATATAATGATGCCATATGGAGTCAGTGGGAACGTAATGATATTAATAAGGTAATTGTATTCTTCCTATAATATTTTATTATTACATTTCAAATGATATCATGAAAAACAAATAATAGAATTATGACACTCCATGGAACAGTTTAAAACAGTTTTTGTCCTTGGTAAGACATAATGGAACTTTACATTTTTCGCAGGCAAGTCTTGAGTATGCTTGACAAAATCGGCATCTATTTTTTGTATCTATATGAATAGGCCAGTGCTCTTTCTGATCACATCTTACATCATCTACGGGAGTAGGATTCACCGATCGCTTCTTTTGAGGTGATCCGTTTCGAGACGACTCAACAGAAGAAGGACGACCAACTCTTTTCTTTTCAGTACTAAATGACTGTATTATAGCATGACCAATCTCGCTTCTGAATACAATTAGCTTCTTGTAGCTTGTAATGCCATGAAGTTTGCAGTCTCGACGGTACAAAAGCATTGTACAATGGTACATTGTACATTGACAATGCATATGTCCAGTAGGTGGCAAAATATTTTTAGATAGTACCTCTTGACGCCAATCCTTGTGCGATATAAAGCTACAAGCATATCATTCAAATCCACGCCTCCCATGTGGGTATTATAAATTTTTACAATATTAGGACGAGGAAGGCTAACATACTTTTTTTCTGACTGGGACCACCTTTTGACATCCTCTAATAGCTCTATACCGACATGCGTAGACAAAAGCGTAACCGATTTATTATCATACCATTTTACGCTTATTACATTATTGGCTTTCTCCACGAAATAATCGAATGAACCTCTACCTTCGGTTTTCAATATTTTATCATCTTTAGGTTGAAAACATTTCAATCTATTTGTTCTCGCCGTACCTACACACAGAATTCCAATCTCTCGTAGTTTTACAAATAATTCAAAAGATGTAAAAAAATTGTCCATATACAATTTGAAATTTTGGTGATGAGGAATGGTATTTGAAAGTTTGAGAACAATATCACCACTTATACCCAAATCTGAAGTTGTTTGTGTTGTGCCTTTTCCAACGTAAACGTCAAAGTCGTATATAATGCCACTAGAACCCGCTCTGGCAAAAACCTTGATGCCCCATTTATGGGGTTTGTTTTTTACGTACTGTTTGAGTGAACTGTGGCCTTTGTATGGTATCATTATTTCATCGACACTGTTGTGCTCTTCTGGTTCAATTTTATTGAAATTAATCTTCAAAGATTCAATGAACGGTCGAATTTTGAATAGTTTGTCATACTCGGGATCAGATCGAGGTTTAATTTTTGAGTTGTCACTGATGTGAAGACAACAACGAAGTTTTTCAAACCTATTACGGCTCATGACGTCAGCTATTGGGGAATACCTTGTTTCTTGTGCCCAATACATTCGATAATTGGGCATATGTATGATCCCAGCAAGAACATGAATTCCGATATAATTGCAAATTTCTGAAAAATTTGTATTTACGGATGTACCATTTTTTTCAATTGAATATAAATTTGTTTGATGCACCAAATTATTAATAATATTGTCATCAAAAAGTCTGCGAAAATATTCCAAAGGAGTATTTACATGGTTCGGCCTTGAAAATTGTACATGGCAATTTGAATCCACAGCAGCAAAATCTTTTCTTGTCCACTCTGGTTTTTGTTGAACTACTTTTGATTTCTTTTTCTTCTTTTCAATAACTGGAATTAGTCGCGATAAAGGAATATTATCTTCATCACCATCGTCAAGTATAGGACCAATATTCTGCTGGTCAATTTCAACATTATTTTCGTATACTGCTATTGGTCTTATTTCACTTTCATTAGAACCAAATAAATTTTCAAAAACCTCATCCTCATTCATTATTTCATCGTCATCTTGAATATCAATATCCGATATATCTCCTTCTAATAATAATAACAGATTCCTCTCCTCAGTCTCTGTTAGCCCAACACACGACATCTAAGAAAAATACCAAATCTCAAATATAATATACCTAGTAAATGTTAGGTAGGTTCTGCTTCCCTAATTCCCGGTGACTCCAAATGGAGTCAAACATTGAAGGTTACACAAGTTATAAAAATATTTTGTTTTCACGTTTGATATAGTATTATGTGATAAAGGGAAGAGTAGTTTTACATTTAAATATATTTTAAACTTATAAATAAGTTGAAATACTCACTCTAACACTGCTTCAATTGAGCGGGAAAACGTGGTTGCTGACGATCAAGTTGAATTATCTATATCGACAGTTACAATGAATGCAACCTGCAGTATTAGCTTTCCTAGAGACATCTATTGATTGAAAGATCATGATACAGTAGAATGACCAGCCAACATAACTTACACTAAACAGATAAACGTAATGACTCCAAATGGAATCACTGGGAATGAAAGGGTTATAGGAGGAGTTGCATAAACGATGTCTTTAACATAGACTCATAAAAATATCCACTGCGTCGGACTTACCTTTCCACTTATGGACAATGTGTTTCTTCGCAACTTTGGCAATTTTTTTCCGGAAAGTTGATGTCTGACGACAAATCTTTTGATATCGAGGTATAGGGCGTATAGGTGGTCTATAATAATATGATGACTTAATATATACCCGCAGATGTTTTTAGGCGATATACAAGGTTCTAAAAGTGGTATGTGGTCATGTCCGTTATTTCACAAAAGTCGTGTTTTTTTTTTAAACTTTGTCAATTCTTATCTCCGACAGTAGACGTCTCATGACGAATCTGTTGACATCACGGTATAGGGTGTACAGGTGTTCTGTAATAATATGAAAATACTAATCTTTTGACATCACGGTGTTGGGTGTATGCTATGTAATAATATGGTGATATTGCTGACTTGGTACAGCAAACGGTTTCGTCGCGAGCCGTGAAGCGGCCACTCGAGGGGCCCGAAGGGCCCCTCGCTTTTTTCTTTCTTTCAACGTCGTATTCTGAAGGTGATCTTTTTGCACCTTCAATCATTGTATGTTTCCGAAAATTTATTACTTCGTTGGAGGTTTAGAGTCGAATTCTTTTTCACACATTTTGTTAGCTCTGAAAAGAGCCAATTTATTTCAATTTTATGACTTTTTATCATATGCTCGTATATTGTTTGAACATTTCCCGAATTAATTCTCTTCGGATTTCATCGGACGAAGCGCTGCTACCGCTTGACTCTTCTTCTTTTTGGAGGAAGCTCGTGAGGGCCAGTGCGGCTTGAGGAGCTGCGGAAGTTGACGGGCGTGCACAGTTCGTACGGGTAAGTAGGTTGCAGTACTTTTTGTTTTTGATTTATATTTGGGTTTCGCGTTTTCTGTTATTAACTCCCGTTCTATTCTCTCGCTTTCTGCCGCGACTATTTCATCGCAGCCATCTTCTTCTATTGTTCTTTCTTCTGCACGTACTACTGCGTTGATTAGTTGGGTATTTGTTATTTCTCCACATTGCAGTTCTTCCTCTTTGGCCTTGATTAGTTGTTTTTCTGCAATGTCAAAAGCAAAGCTAAATTTGACGACTATGACCTGCGCCTACGTTTTCCTCTATAAATTCGCGTTCCATTCTGTCGCCTTCTACCGAGAGTATTTCATCGTAGCCATCTTGTTCAATGAAGCTTTCTTCCGCACGTACCGCTGCGTTGATTAACTGCGTATTTCTTATATCTTCCCATTGCAGTTCTTCCTCTTTCTTTTCAATTTGCTATTTTTCAGCAATATCACAAGCAGAATTTAGTTGTGTGTCGCTGATGACTTCCCATTCTAGTGTTTCACGAAATGAGTTGATGAAGCGTCCATTTTAATTGTTGGAATTATTGTTCCACCCTCCTCTTGACGTTATACATATTCGTAGAAATTCGATTGTTGCAAAGCTTTACTCTTACAGACTAGTCAGATTACACACCAAAAGTATTGAGAAGTAAGAAGCATAAAGCATTGCAAGTAAAACATAAAAAGATGGATATAGAAGTAAGCGAGCTTAGTACTCAAGATGAAGGCAATTGTAAAATGAAAATGTTTAATATAAAGAAAGAACTGCTTGAAAATAAACTGTATGAGAGTAAATAGACCACATAATGAAAATGAAAAAAGAAGAAATATATGATCTCAAAATTAAAAATCAAAAATTACAAAACAAAAAGCAATTAGGAGATTTTAATTAAATA
>NW_019420347.1:0-6515 GCF_000390285.2 Anoplophora glabripennis
TGCTTGCAATAAACCTCATTTGTGCAAAGCAGAGTGAAGATATTATAAAACACTTTTTATAAGATATGTTTTCTTTTTAAAGAACTTAAAGATTTGTTTAGTAAATTTAACAGCGGAAGACCCAAAATATACAAATGCAAAACAAATTATGTTTGTATAATACAAGTTAGATAGTTAGAAGGTAATGAAGTATTATCCACAAATTGCACTTTCTTACCGTCTAAACGCAGTTTTTTTTCAAAAACAGTGCCTCTCGACGATATTTAGCAACCTTTTATGCTTAAAAATCATAAATTTTTGCTTTCCACAACCTGTATATTGATATCACAAAAACATATTTAAATATTAATGAACTTAAAGAAATTTACACAAAATTAAAAAAATGTATATACCTAAATTTACCATATGCTTGTATTTGATCAATTCATTGTTAACATTTTATAAACGATAATGCAAGAGACTTCTTTCTTTTTTATTCATACTCCGATTACATATTTACTCTCCAGAGAAATGAAATGTGAAGCATTTTAGAATAACAAGGAAATCGCTAGGGGCACTTCCGGTACTCCAGTACATATTTCATAACTTATTAAGCCCAACACCAGATAAAACATATTATTATATGTATTGTATCTTGAATGTAACATGTAAAACTTCTTTCGAGTTCCTATATTGTCTTTAATTCCTCTTCCTGGAAGATAATATGTACTAACAAATGAATGTGTTGAGTCTTGTACTAAAAGTTATTATAATTTTGTGTAATAATGAAATAAGGTAAACTTTCATCAACAAAACTATATGTACTTAGACCTTGTAATATATTATAAGAGGCAGCTAAAAACTAATTAATTTCATAAATCAATTATGGATTTTGACTTCGTTGCTACATGCAGAATCGCAAAAAAACGACTTATATGTCTTGTGCGGGTCAGTAAATAAACTACGTAATATATTGGGGAAACTGTCAAAACAAATATTTGATATACAGGGTGATTCAGAATTTATCAAAAAAAAATAAAAATTGGATGCACAGGGGACTCTTACAAATACAGTCTTGTATAGAAAAAATCAAAAAGGGCAGTTCGAAAATGATTTAAAAATACACTTCTGCACGGCACTGGAAACTGGTCCACTGTAAAACCTGACCTCGCACAATGCGAGCGGCATGGCGGCAGTGTTTTAAAAACGGACAAAAACTTGAAAGAATTTCGCAAGGAAAGAAATAAATATGTAGAATTTTATAGGAGCTATTTTATATCAGCAAATTGAACTGCTTTGCCGTTATTGTTATTATTATTATTATTAATAAAATTAATTTGTAGTTTTAACT
This sequence comes from Anoplophora glabripennis, assembly GCF_000390285.2. Classification (NCBI taxonomy): domain Eukaryota; kingdom Metazoa; phylum Arthropoda; class Insecta; order Coleoptera; family Cerambycidae; genus Anoplophora; species Anoplophora glabripennis. Next base: position 1,331 of record NW_019420347.1, read on the forward strand.
AATAAAATAATTTGACATACCTGATGTCAATTTGGATCCGTCTTACTCAGTTTCTACGAACTAACACAAATGTTGTCTTGATTCACCATAAATTAAAACGACATCTATCAACACCGAGTTGCTATACACGCAAGCCATTTTTGATACTAACCACTTAAAAACTATTGTAAACAACACAACGACGATTGTAAAATCGGATTTCAGTATTCGGAGTCGCTGAGGCCACGTGGCTCTCCACGCGTCATTGCGAATGACGCTAGAGACTACAGAAATATTTCGCATGGTTCAGCGACACCCCGACCTTTGTACAGGGTGAGTAAGATTTAATGTTAGATCGGAGAGTATGTTACAGCAATTTTGAAAATAAAAACTGACCTATCATTATTTGTATCTTTTCAACTAACGGAAATTTTCAAATAAACACCACTGTTTTTTACAGCAAACGCAATTTTCAAAAAATAATTCACAAAAAAAAGTTAGCTGAACATATTGAAGCCAAGCTTGCTTTGTAAGTAATAAAATAATAAAACTGTGAAGCAGATGTTATAGAAATCTTTAATTTAATATTAATGTATTTATAGAATAGCATGTATAATTTTACCTCGGTCCTACTAGGATTTTACTAAATGACATGACTATTTTTGCAAAATCGTTGTTATGAAAAACCTCTTATTTTCAAAAATCATGATTTCATTTATGAAAATCACTCTGATGTACTGAGTTGCGACAATATTTAAGCGTTGGGGTTCCTCTAGTCAAAATAAACATATTTTTTCTTGCAACCGTTTTTAAGAGCTCTCAGACCACTCAAAAATGTGACATGAAACATATTTTTACGTAGTACTTTTCCAAGAACTGTTGCCTATGATTAATTTCTCCCTTATTAGGTGAAATTGGCAAATATCCATCCTCAATTATCCCCGGTCAGTCGGCCGGCTCAAAGGCTTTCTAATTTCGGAATGGGGTTATTACCCCCCGCCCCTCGAAAGAAACTAGAGCAATACTTGTGCCCTTCCAGGAAACCCTATCAGGGGGTTTCTACCTAATAGATTGCGGATTTGCTTTGCATATCTTTGCAAAATTTTTATGTTTATTGTTCCAGACCGAGCTGTCCATAAATTGCACAAGACGACAGAAATGATTTTTATGGTGGACTGTAAAGTCAGGGGGATTAGGACCTCGGGTGGCAGTGATGTTATTTTACGACGACGACGGAAATCAAGGTAGGAATAATAAAAAACAATATTTAAACGTGAAAATATTATTTTTGTAAACAAATCGTCAGAAAGAAAATGTAAAAAAATCCTTACTATCCCGTATATACCCAAAAAAAAAACATTAAACCACTAATTGTAAATGTTCCTAGTCCCTTTTGTTGATGGTGTATCCTACGCCGATTCCCATCAAATATATAATTTACTACTTTATTATTTCTCTCATTGAATCAAATTAAAAACTCGGGACTGCTTTGTCATCCACTTCGTTCCACTGTTTGGAACAATGGCGGGTTCCAATGAAAAAAGTCAGACAATAACCTTAAGTACCTACCAGTATAATTTTTGGGTATTAGACTTTATTTCCAGTGAATAGTTTCTTTTTTTCGAGATTAATTCAATAAAGAATTGGTACGTTTCGACTTAGATGTAGACGATAGAGATCTATTTAATACAATACCTTCTAATATGCGACAATTAAAACAATATATAGTCGGTTATTCTTAAAAAAATAAGATAATGATCAAGTGGAAAGTTAATAATTACTTCTTGATCATGACGTTCATAAAGTAAACTACGTAGTACTAGAAAAATTCGTTGTTAAATATTCAGTGACTGATGTAGAAAATGGGATTTCGTTAAAAAACAGTGAATGTAAAAAATGGAAACATTTCTACTAAAAATTAATAGACGACGAAATTACATTAGTATCAAAAATTGCCAATCCGCGTCATTATACAATAAAATGTACATGTCTGCCTATTATTTTAAGCTTCCCATCGATCATTATATTCGATGCAATATCCTAATGCCTGCCCTGTTGGGCTGGCGTGTTATATCATATGAATTTATTACCTTCCAAGGGCAAGTATTCTCTTCTTAATCAGATATGTAACAGTTTGAATAATCTCCGAGAGCACTATGACATATTTCACATCAATGTGGCTGCAATAAAAAAAAACAAAATTTTGATGTTATTTTAAATAATTTATTATAATCTAATTGTTTATGTAATTTTGTTATTATACAGGTACTTTTACATTTCTTTTTATTTTTAATTTTGTTATGTAATTAATTAACTTTCTATTCTGTAATTAGTTGTAACTGTAGGGTAGGTATTTGAAATAAATAAATAAAGCGAAACTCAGCTCATACAGGCCCATTAGAACATTAAAAAAACAAAACAAAACATACCACAGAAATGAGACTACTTCGATTTCAATTTTGAAAATTTAGGCTATGGGATTTTCTTTAAATAAAATAATGCCATTGTTGTAGCACTGAAAGTCGCCATCTACTTGTTTATTTTAAATGGAATACCCTGTATAATTTTACATATTTGGATTACTCGTGTAATTTTAGGGGGACTTTTATTAATCTTCCCTATATCTATCTCTAAAGGTCTTCGAGATATTTCAATTCTATCAAAATAGTTGCTTTTCGAAAGCCTAATTAAAAATTGCCTATTTTTTACATCGTGCATGCAGAAGTATTGATATTATTTATTACAGTTACTTTAAAAACTGTTTAATTTTACACAGAGTAGTAAAAATTTATTGTCGAATTTCCTTAACTTCGAAACGCAAAACTTCGTTTTTCTAAGTGGAACACCCAGTATATTAAATCAAAATATGTTGTAGAATTTTACCCTCTATCTATCCATATTACACTTTCCTGTACCTACCTCTTTTAATGTTTCTGTTATTGACGGTTTTTATGAAGTAATTAAAATGATCCAATTTCTTGTGAAGATGCCTGTGAAATTACCAGCAAACTTAAAAACAAAACAGTCATCATTTGCTGTTAGTCTGACAGTGATAGTTAAGTATTAATTTGTAAATAATGGAAAAAAAAACGTATTCAAAAGCTGATATTTAAAATTCATTATTTATTCATAAATAGAACATGCAGAATTTTTTGATGGATTAAATAGAATGATGAGAGATATCTCAGTTTGCTACTAATAAGCTGAAATACATTAAGAATTTTAAGAAATCAGTTAAATCATAATTAATAATTAAATAAATATCAAAATACTTAGTAGATAACTAAAGAAGTACATAATTGTTACGGATCAGATAACGCAACCTCAAAAATATTATATTAATATTATGTTTTAAGTTACAAATGTTCAATATAACCGCCATAGACTGTTCAGCACTTGCGAATATACTGAACATAACACCATCTGTTGTAACTTTTGCTATTTCTGTTGACATATTGGTCTTGTTGTGTGATCATTTAAATTTATCACAAAAACCTCCAATAAAGAAAAATTAAGGGAGATAGGTATAGGGAAGTGTAATATGGATAGATAGAGGCTAAAATTCTATAACAGTTGCTGATTAAATACACGGGGTGTTCCATTTAGAAACACCAAGTTTTAGCAGTTCAAATTTGACAATAAATTTTTACCACCCTGTGTGTAAAATTTAAAGTCTTTAAAATAGTCCAGTCGGCAGAGGCCGAAAAGTTACTGTTGGTGACATTTCCTTGATAACTCGGAAATAACTACACAGGAATACTTTAAATGATGAGTACAATAACAGACTAATTTGCTGACAAAGTATTTTATCAGGAAAATTTATTAACAATTTTATCGTGAAAAAAAATTTTTTTAGGAATTTTCTTTAAATAACTCAGCGGGATGACTTTGTACGAAAAAATGCGTAGGACATGATTTTGTTCGAAATAAAAATAGCTACAAAACGGCGGTGGTCCGATTACGAAATTTTCAATAACAANTTCACGATTAAATTGTTAATAACTTTTTTTCCTGATAAAATACTTTGTCAGCAAATTAGCCTGTTATTGTACTCATCATTTAAAGTAGGCCTGTGTAGTTATTTCCGGGTTATCAAGGTTTGACACAGTACGAACCTCTACCAACTGGACTAAAATAGATGTAACAAAGGATAGGCAAACCCCTATCTCTCTTTCAAATAATATTTAAAGAGAGCACCCCCGAAAAATCTAGGGCCCAAATTTGCAAAAATCAAATCGAAGTAGTCTCTGAAATATTCTAATGGTCCGAAATATTCTAATGGGCCTGTATAGTACATAAACTAATGACGTACTTGTTCATCTCCGACGCTTAGTACTTATCTTTGAATTCATTTAAATTAGAAAGCCCTTCAGTAACATTGCGAAAACGCCGAGAAATTGTTCAATTAATCCACATAACGAAATAAATTGCTACTACCCTTCTATCGTCCGCTCTCCATATGCCACCCTCCCGCCCTAGACCTCCACTCTATTAAACCCACCTCAATTATCAATTATTAACCCATCTAATGTCCAATTTCCAGCCCTAAAACGTACTGCGTAGGTACTACAGAACGGGGTTAAGCCCGTGTAAGCGCCTTACCCCTTCTGAAAATATTGACGATATCGTTATAACAAGTGGCGGCCCAAGCTATAATTGGAAATAGTTTTCCGGCTGTTTGGCAGGCATAAAGAACCCTTTCAACTCTTCTATCCCGGTAATGACGAGCCAGGTCGGCCATTTCACCCTTTCATAGGGTCGCGCGATATGGGGTGCGGTGGAATGGTTAACCGGTACATCCTTTGAGCAATTTGCGATTTTATAATGAAAAAGTATTATTATAGATTTGTTGTTTGACAATATACATACATGTACATGTAAACAATTTAATAGTTTCGAAAAATGAAAAAATTGACTGACTTACTGCTTTGAAATCATATGAAATCAATAACAATGTCATTGTCTACACATTCCAAATATTCAGATTTAATTTATTAAGGGTCATTTTCCACCAATGAGCAGACTAAAGTTAAGAAGAATTCTAAAAAATCAACTTCATACATAATATAATAATACACAATTTTAATTATGTATGTTGATAATACATAATGTCGGTCGATAGCCGCACGGTTTAAGGTGTCAGTACTTAAATCGATGTGTCGAACTGCCCGGGTTTCGAATCCCGCGGCCGGTGACCGTAGATTAT
>NW_019420348.1:0-1842 GCF_000390285.2 Anoplophora glabripennis
TGCAACAATTCAAAGTAACAAAAACACCATTGTATAATTACTCCAATGCTAAGTGTAAAAATGTGAATCAATAAATTTTTTTTAAAAAAGTGAAAACTGGAATCAATCATTTATATATGTTTGGTTTGTAGTATATTATTTCATTCATATTCAGATTTTCAATGTTATGTAGTAAGTATTTACCTACCTACTTTAAAAATTTATATATAAAAGTTAAATAAACCTAGAATTAGATATTTATGCATTGCACATGCAATGAAAGCTTATTGTACTCAAAATGAGGTTAAACACTTGCAGTGAGTATATACTTGATAGTCTGATGCTATCTGGGGTAGTTTTTAGTAACATTTACAGTGTAAATCTGTCTTTGGCATTCACTCCTTTTAGTTTAAAATATACTATACTACTATTGAATTTCACGAAATATGTAGATCAAGGAAGCCTGGAAAAGTCGAGGAAACTTTAAAGCAGGATTATATCGTTTATTTTTGCTCAATCAAAGTGCATATATACCTAAAGCCCAACTCCAAGAAAAAAAAACGTTACACGTGACCGAGAGGTCCACATTTTCCACATTTCTGTTTGCAAACCGCCTCCCACGCCAGACGCAGTCGACTATCCCGAATTTCAGTGTATCTATCACTTAGTGTCGACGAAAATGCTTTTGGAAACACGTCCAAACTGTCAATCTAGGAGCCGTGCCGTTGCCAAATGCTACGGATCGTTTTCTTATTTTGGTAATTTTGCTAGATGAATGACGTTGCCATGGTCACTATGATGTATGTTCTGAGTAAAGGATTTTTACTGTTATAAGAAGTGTATTTATATCGAATTTGTCCCAAAATAGACATGCGTAACTACTATAGTTCCTATAACATCTTAAAAAAGTTCGGTCGTTCGTTCACCTATTAAAAAAATATTGCTATAATGTGAAAAGTTGTTATAGATTCAATGAGTTTGGAATTATTACAGGATTACTTAAATTTCAGTGGGAACGACATTTATATATCAGCTAAGAATACTTAATCTGTGTAATCTCATTCGTCCACCTATTGGTTAAAAAAGTTGCGTCTGTTTGGTGTTTGTGCCCCAATCTCATATTCAAAGTTAATATGAAAGACATCGGTACTTTCACTGTGCATAGAAGATGCCCCATGAGAAAGTGCACAAATTTTAAAGGACACTTCTCTGATAAGCAAAAAAGTTTATATCGACGCTTTAGTACGAAAACATGCTATCTCAGATTTCGATTGGAAAACATGCTATCTCAAATTTCATTTGGAAAACATGCTATCTCAAATTAAGCTTGGAAAACATGCTAACTCAGATCTTTAGGTAAAAACATGCTATCTCACTGTGACTAGAAATATAAGTTGGCCCATTGAACGATTGAAAGTGTGCATTTATAATAAACTTATATAATATATTTTTTAAAAAGTAAGGAATGTTTATGTTCAGGTACACTTTTTTATTCAACATTTTTCAATTAATTTTGTTAAGTTACTGTTATAAACGACAACATTGTTAATTGAAAAAAATAAATAAGAATAATATGCAGTATGCTGCAACACGTATGTACATTACTCGACGTTTTTTGAAATAACAAAATTATAAAAAAATAGTATATACTTAATATACAGCGTGTCCCGCTGTAATGTCCGGAAAAAAATAAAATTAAAGAAATTGATTATTGCATAAATTTTGCAAATTTCAAATAAAGTGGTACATACAAATTAGCTGCCCGCATTGTTAAAAAAAAATAATAATTTTAATCCCCTGTGGATCCTAAATGACATCCCTGGTAATATTTTTTGATATTGTCAAAAATAACGGTACTTTACT
>NW_019420348.1:2684-6503 GCF_000390285.2 Anoplophora glabripennis
AAGTGGTACATACAAATTAGCTGCCCGCATTGTTAAAAAAATATATCTAATTTTAATCCCCTGTGGATCCTAAATGACATCCCTGATAATATTTTTCGATATTGTCAAAAATTACGGTACTTTACTTTTGGCGACTAATACTTTTCTAAAAACTGAACAACCTGTATAAAAATTGACAAATATTTTAACAGTTTTGTCCGTTTTGGAACAAGCAGGAGTTTTTACAAAGAGTGACTTTTTGTCGTAAACCCACAAATAAAAAACTTCTTCCTCTTCCGGACATTACAGCGAGACACGCTGTATAAAAATGTTTGTTATTACCAAAAATTATTCGATTTTTTTCATACATGCAAAAAACGTCGAATAATGTACGTGTTGCATACTGCATATTATTCAATTTTTTTTAATTAACAATGTTTTCGTACTAAAGCGTCGATATGAACTTGAGCCTTGAATTTAATTTAAGAAGGAAACTATTCTATTAATTCTGCATTTTAGTTACCAGTGCTGTAGATATAGGGGAAGGGAGTTAATCCTCTTCGTGAAGCATAGCGTCTACATCTATGACTTTTTATACATACTCGTAGGTAACACTTGTTTATTTTTATACTATTGTAATAATAGGAATCAATATATATTTTATTTTATAATGAAAACTATCGTGATTGCTTTGAAGCAAACCTCAGCTGTTCACACGGAATGCGCCAGCCAAGTGTTTATTTGCCCTTGAGATAATGTAATTTATGAGTACCAAAATGTAGCCCGGGACGCCGAAACTAAGAGAGGGTGTTCTTTGTGACAGTGGTGCTATACTGTATGAATCAATAGAAAATTTACAATTATTCATTTTAAAACCTGTGTTTTCTATAAAAATTATTTCATGTGTGAATTTTGGGATACCCTCTATAAGAAAGAAACCAAGTGTAGTAAAAATACACACAGACAGAAATTAACATATTTACGCGCAAATTAAATAATGCATATATGGCTCTGTTGATATTTTTCAGTATCCTTATGGCTACAGTATTAAATAAATTATCATATATTTTTCCACATTTTCCAGAAAATGGCCGCGGATGTTAACTTTGTTAAGTTAAATGGAACACCCTGTATATTTTTACATATTTGGATAGAACGTTCCCTGTCGATCATAGTCATATAGGGTTTGTTGGGTCCACCTCTAACAATAAGTAAGATACTTTGAAAAAATGAAAAGGTTTTTTATTAAGAAAATAATACATCTTGTAATTGTTAGACCTCTTTCAGGCATTTCTGCCTTTTTTCCAATTACGTAAGGATTTACAGATCTAGTTATAATATATTTTGATATATCGCACATTGATACGGTCCAAAATGCGTATATGCGACAGGTAGTAATATCTTGACAACATTGTTATTGATTGACGGTATGTATTATTATTTAATTAAAATAGGTTACACAGAAGTAGAAAATTATTTAGAATTAAAATAGAGTATGGAAAAGAACTNTTCTTATAATTTATGTTGATTTGTTATTATATTTGAATGTCAATTTTTCTGATTTAAATTATTTTTGAAACTAAAATTTATGCAAAAATCTATAAAAAAATAAATTGTACTTCACAAAAAGGGATAACTCCCTCGAATCTACGGCACTGGCAACTAAAATCTGCAGAATTATAACATAATTTTGTAAATACTAAATGTCAGTACAACACTACAAAATTTTGTGACGCTTTCTTGAAATATTTAAACAAGATGAATTTTTGTTTTTAAAGGTCCAAACTATTGACAAAAATTCTCTTTTATGTGTGTTGACGAGGTTTACCGTTTTAAAGAACCTTTTCCTCGTTTACTTTCCCGCAGTGAATATATCAACCCAATGCCAAACAGCACGAAAAAGACAAGAATGCAATTGCGTTATTATAGCAGAAAGAACTGGGGCGATATTTTTCTCTCTCTCCGACCACTTCCTCTACCGTTATGGAAGTCTCAGACCGGCTAAAGGCCAAAGAGGTCTGTATTTATCTCCTGTTACGTCCAAGTTCGCTCTATTAATAAATTTATTGTTCTATTTATAATCTCGGTCGGGTCGCGGTTTCCTACTTCATTATTTAATTTTTTTTAACGAGTTTAGAGCCGCTTAAGTTAAAATTAACGGTGATATACGGCCATCAGTCGGTATTTTCTGGATTTATGGATTACTTCCTCCGTTTTCCGGCCTCTTTTTTCAACCTGTTATTATCGCCTTTATCCATTTAACCTTTAGACTCATTCTCGTGAGATTTTATCGTACACGTGTACCTACTAAAATTAGTCAAAATCAATGAGTAAACATTTGGAAAGATTCCTAAGTGTAGAAACGTGGGCACTTCTAAAAATCCAAGCGATAGTAACAAATAGCAATACAGCACGTTTGTTTTAAAATAACCAAAGTTTTCCCTAGAAAAAAGGACATTTTTGGAAATTTGGCAACACCGCCAAAAGAGCTTAACAGGCGGAATGACTCATTTTTAAAATTTTCTACAACCACAGCTTCTGGTTAGCGCAAATTGAAGTGTCTCCGACTATTCGCAAAAAAATGACCGGTTTAAAAAGCGTAGTAAATTGTCCATTAAACGATCGATTGCTTTCGACTTCGGAATTCCTTTCTTTGCTGGCGCTTGGTGTATAAGTGTTCTAGCCGCAAATATTCGGTATATTTAGGGCATTGTGTAACACGGCTAAAAATACCGAACCACTAAACATAAGAGGATTGTAAATCAGAATGGAATAGTCCAGAAGAGCGAAAATAGAAACAGAAAATTGCCAAATCGGGAGTCGTCACGGGTGCTGGCACTGGCTTTGCTAATAAATCCGCTATATGCTTCCACCGTAATTGCATTAATGTAAAATGAATACTCTCAACGTTAGTCCAGAAAAGAAAAATATATGAAGAATAGTAAGTGTTGACCTCTGTCAAATTTTAACACTACTATTTCGTACTATTTCAAAGATTATTTTTTCATACATACAAACTATCTTAATTCATCTACAGAACCAAGTGTCAGAGTTATGATGCTAATACACGGCTTGCTATGATTTTTTTCCCTGAAATCTTGTTAGGGATTTTTTTTATGGAAAATCTGTACACTCTGTACGATATTTGTTCGATTCCAAGAAGTTCCCTGCGTTACTTTCTTGGAATTAACCGCATACGACTCCCGAGATAGAAAGACATTGGCGGAAAATTTCAAGGCACGCCTGTGCTGCGGTAAATTGTTACAATAGTTCCGATAACAGAACATTATTGGCTTATTCTTTTTTGGAATTCTATCTGAAAAATATTGTACGGAGTGTATCTTAAATTGACTGTCCTATTATCACCCTTGATGAAGACAATTCACGTGAAAATAATTTTTTAAACAAAAGTTGAGAAAAAATATTACTTTTGCACAACCAACGTCCCTCAGCAAAAAACCTGAATTGTTCATCAGCACACTAGTCCAACAGGGCAGATACTAGAGTGCCGCTATATATTGAATAAATTGATCGATGCGAAGCTTTAGATGTTATTGTACAATGACGCGGATAGTGGGATTACCAAAATGTGATGACTCGATGCTTCGCCACCATTAGTAAAAATCTTCGACTATTCTAAATACATATCTGCCTTTGACCTCGGTAAATGTTGAACGGTCATTTTCATTTTTGAAATGGGTATTTACCGATCGCTGGAGATGATTAACCACGGGACAAGTGTTAATATGTATTTTCTACTTTTGCTTTCCTTATGTGTAAGAAATTATTATTTTGTTACTTTTGCTGGTACTTATTATTACGTACTATACCTAGAGGGCG
>NW_019420349.1:0-6494 GCF_000390285.2 Anoplophora glabripennis
AAAATGAAATTCCAAAATTCCATCACTAAAAATGAACTTATGACATTTGTTACTTAAAACGAAATCTAAGTAGTATGTTAATAGAAACGACATTGCAGCACAAAGGTCGGCAACTGGCGGACCGCGGTCCAGGTCCGGACCGCGCAAGGTAAAATACTGGACCGCCAAAAATTTTTTGAAAGTATAAATTACTCAAATAAATTATTTAAAAAATGTTTTTTGCGTTTAAGTACCAATCTTATAATTTTTTCTAGTATTTTACAATTGTGTGAGTGTGTGAATTCTTAATGGTTAGTAAGCAGATTAAATTTGAGTCCAAATTAAAATAAAAAAATAAGAAATATGAATTTTTTTCTGGACCTCGTTAAAAATTTTCATAAGTATCCGGACCCCACCTAAAATTACTTTCTGAACCTACAATGTAGCATGACCAAGAGAGTATTTAGAAAAAATAATAGTCTCGTATAGTTTTTCCGAAGTCAGTTGAAGAACCAATAATTTCAAGGTATGTACCAGGCTCGGTCACTAAACAGCAACTCGGCATTGAAATATTTGAAAAACCTGTTTCCATATTTCATTAGCCATACTCATAAACAGGGGTCTGGTCAAACTAAACGTGAAGATGATAGAAATGTACACGCTCAGTTGAAGAATGCGAGCGCGGCCAAAGGAAAACGAGCACAGTTGTATTGGGCTTCTGGGCAATAAATCACAGCAGATGAACCACTTGGTTCATAAATTGCCCAGCAGTGCAGTGCAGCAGTGCGGAATTTGATGTGAATCAGGCAATTTTTAGGCACCTATCATTTCATTCATATTACAATTGCGAAAGGGAGAAATAAGAGGAATATTTTGTTTACTAATATTATCACAACATGGCATTTTGAAGACCTTTTGAAACGGAACAAAACGAAATTTACCACCAATGTAATAAAATTGTTTGAGGACATAAATAATTAAAATATGTTGTTGGTCAAATGAACATGTAATAGAAATGTTCTACACATTATATACAAATTATTATAATTTTTTACCTTTAGCAGAAAATTTTTTTAGGGACGCCTATGAAACTCATTAAATTTTATTACCAGACGTTTTTTTTTGCATATTCAACTGACTTTGGAAGGACTATACATGGAACACGAACATTTATTATCTCGACGAGATGGTCTCCAAAGTTTGGCAAGATTTAAATATATGACAATAAACAAGAAGCATTTTTAAAAAGATTTTTCATGGGATTAAAGGCACTCTATTGGAAAGGACGGCGATCGATAGTATTTGCAAAATGGTAGACTATTTTACCTCAAACCTGGCACAGTAAATGTCATAGATAATGCGCCTTATCGTTGTTGAAGAATAGAGAAATTGTCAACATCTACATGGAGAAAAGGGGAAATCATGGAATAGTTGAATTGATAACATATTAAATACAAAGGTACGATATTAAAACTACAATATTAGCAAATGCACAAACAGAAAAAGTCAAATACATGAAATATGTGGTGGATAATTAAAGCTCGTGAAGGTACACTTCACAAATATCACTAAATGATTAATATAGGTGGATATAAAAACTTACGTGGTATAAAATAACACAACTTTTAAATTAGATTTAAGTATTTATGCAGGAGGTAACTATAGAAAGTATATTATGCACTACAAAAAGAAGAAATGTGGGACCTCGATACAATAGTGGAAGTTATGTTGTTCTATATTTAATAATTTCCCTAAAATGAGACGCCCATGTGATTGCATTCCTCTCACACCTTACTCATAACACTGATCTACATGTTGATAATGAGTCCCTGTCATGCCTATGATTTTGAGTTAACTACTAATACTGAACAACTATTTATATTCGTATAACAAACAAGGCGGAAATAGTTCACATGAAACTGATTTAAAATTAGTTTTCTTTAATTATTAAAATTGTAACTGCACACTGCACTATGCACTCTGTACAAACAGCACATATGAAGGAAACGTTATACGAGTAGCACTTCTGATGTATACTACTGTCCTTCCTTATGATTATTGTGAAAAACCTTTTTAATGCCGTTTTTAATTAGGTAACTTTGCATCGCCTCATTTGCCGCTATATTTATTTATTTATTTTTTTTTATTTTTATTTTTATGAAAATTCTATACATGTCTAAATCTGTAAGTGTTCCTTGAAATATCTATCCATCAACGATATTAGATACATCTTAAATGTAAATATATGGACATAGAATGGTCAATAACACTATTTTTGAGCGAGTTTCCTGGCATTTCAGTCATATTCGATTATACAAACTGCAAAATTGATAAATTTGAATTGTTTTATTGTTAAGAGTGTTCTATATCAAGAATTTATGTTTCTTTGGAAACGGTTACTATTGTCGACTTAGAACAATAGAACTTTTTGTAATATTTTTAATGCCTTTAACATTTACGTACCTATTTAATTTTTGAAAAACAATGTACAAAAAACTGCATTGTTCTGTCTCCATAGATGGTTTATTATTAATAATAAGTGTACCAAATTTGAAAATAAATTATATTTATCACTTCGGTAATGGTATTTGATATTATGCTTTTACTCCAATTATTTCTGTTAATGCATGAAATGATTGGCTAGAGCATGCAATATTTTTCACGAAAATCGAAGAGGTTTCTACAATCATTCATGATATTTTTTTGCTTAGATATAATTAAAAATATTGCTCATATTTAGGCGTGCTAAATACAAGTGAAGTCTGCTACTGAGGTACTTACAGTATTATTTATAAGTATATGCAGACATTAACTGAATATTTATAAAAAAAAACAGGATTTTACTTTTAACTATAAAGCAAATATTTCAAAATATTAATCATTCAAAAGTAAGTATGTGGTAAAAGCGCATTTGCTACCTTTTATTAATTAGACCACAGTTAATCTGACCTGACCAATCAGTATTCATAATAGATTAGATAGAACAGTAGATTAGTTGCGGGCTCAGTTAAATAAAACAGCTATTTTCTCGAAGGCTCGTATCTTATTTGTGATAGTGCCAAAATTACTTAATTCTTAAGTTCTATCAACATTTCTACTTTTTCAGTGTGTTAAAAAGTAGTTCTCTAAACATTTGTATGTTATTTGTATGTTCACCTTAGACTACAATATTCAGTTGTAGATAATAGGTATGTTTGTTGTTTACATAGTTTTAATGTATTCGTAAATTTTTTGAGTAGTAGTAGACTATTTATAAACTTACTTCGTATACTGTAATTGTCTTCTTGCTGAGTCCCTTTGCTGTTTCAGCATCTGAACGTGGCTAACCATTAATTGTACGGATTCCGTAAGCCTCTCTTCGTGTTGAACAGATCCAAACCTTTCCACGGAAATGGAGACCAGCGAAGAGGCACTCACGACCTTGTCTACCTAAGAATAATTTTTATGTACAAACTTACTACACTTAAATACATATATTTTGGTACAATTGGCGTATACAGAATTTTGTTGAGACCGCGAACCGTTCATTGATCTCGGCCAAACTGAATAATGGGGGTGTTAAAGGAGACATTTTTGAGGAAGAAAACTATTTATATTACCTGTTACAAATCAGTGAAAAAATTTTATTTGGTTCGAATTAAATTCCCGGGGACCAATTCCGAGCAAAGTAGAGAAAATGTTTGAGGAGACCCAAACTATCCTCCAAGAGACGGTAGGACGGCAAATAATTTTTAAACAAGTATCCAGTTTATAAGAGGACACTGTCACTTTAGGAAATATCTACATAAGCTAAAGCTTGTAGACAGTCCGGCCTGTTGAGGGTGTGACTCAGCGGGTGAAACCTCTCTGCATATCCTGGGCGAGTGACCAGGACTTACAGGTGGTAGAATGACGCTCTTTGGAAGACCCTATTTGGAATCCAAGGAGAAAAGTGTCGGCGAGGAAGCCTTTGGAGTTTGTTAAAAGGACAAAACTACTTGCTGAATAGGACTAGTGGGAATTTAATTTGATTTTACTTTCTTTTTTAGTCTTCACCTTTTAGTGTTCCGAATATCGACAAATACTTTAAACTAATCAATTTGAACAGATAATTTTTCGGAGAAGAAACAAGATATGCGAATAATTTAAAATAAATGGACGGGCAAGGATAGTACTTTCAGATGTCGCAACGAGTTTGTTGGAGAAAATTACTCCGTATTGTAACAACCTAAAATATAGTGAAAAAAATGTTATCCGCACATTTTAGGTTAGGATATCTCGAAAACCAGACCTGATGGAGCAATTCCGAGGAAAAATATTCTGCTATTCAATAATAAAAAAAAGCTTCTGAAAAGTATCATTTGGTTAAATATAATTTTTCATTTATTTATAAGAGTTGTAAATATTTTTGCCCTTAAAAACTCGCTAGTTTGAGATCCACCAGCTCTTCGGTTTGACCAAGGCATTTGTGTGAACTAAAAAACAAACAAAAGAAGCATAGCAAAAAAAGTATTGATAATATGGGTTAGCATTATCGCAAACTATTGAAGGTATTTGTAACTGGTACTATAAAAAGGTCGCACAGTATTTTGTTGAAACTTTTTCTGAAATCAGATCAAATATTTCAGTTAATTCCTGTTATCTAACGAAAAATCTGGTATATGCGTTTCTTTGTTTTGCCTTATAAGTTATTTGTGTTTGTACTGTTTTTTGATATGATATTTTTTTTGTTCTTAAGGGCGTTGTATTGGTTAGATAAAAAATATAATTCCAATAATATGGTAGAGGAAGGAAAAAGTAACAACAAAACAAATGTGACTTAATGAGTATTTACCGAATATGATTTAAAATGAAAATAACATTTAAATGTAATCCTGTCCAATAAAATTACATAAAAGCATGAAATATCGTTGGATTAAGTTTCTTTCGCATTTAATCATTATCTAAGTCTTTATAAAAAAAGTTGTTTCCGTATATCAGAAACAGTTAAAATTAGTCGGGTAATTTATCTTAAAATTAGAAATTGAATTTCAATATTTATAAACAAATGAGTTTCACGATAAAATAAAAGAAGGCATTTTCCAGCTTATACTTTATTTCATTATATTTCAAGAATTTGTTAAAATCCTTAAAATCATAATCTANGGAGAAGAAACAATATATGCGAATAATTTAAAATAAATGGACGGGGAAGGATAGTACTTTCAGATGTCGCAACGAGTTTGTTGGAGAAAATTACTTCGTATTGTAACAACCTAAAATATAGTGAAAAAAATGTTATCCGCACATTTTAGGTTAGGATTTCTCGAAAACCAGACCTGATGGAGCAATTCCGAGGAAAAATATTCAGCAATTCAATAATAAAAAAAAGCTTCTGAAAAGTATCAATTGGTTAAATATAATTTTTCATTTATTTATAAGATTTGTAAATATTTTTGCCCTTAAAAACTCGCTAGTTTGAGATCCACCAGCTCTTCGGTTTGACCAAGGCATTTGTGTGAACTAAAAAACAAACAAAAGAAGCATAGCAAAAAAAGTATTGATAATATGGGTTAGCATTATTGCAAACTATTGAAGGTATTGGTAACTGGTACTATAAAAAGGTCGCACAGTATTTTGTTGAAACTTTTTCTGAAATCAGATCAAATATTTCAGTTAATTCCTGTTATCTAACGAAAAATCTGGTATATGCGTTTCTTTGTTTTGCCTTATAAGTTATTTGTGTTTGTACTGTTTTTTGATATGATATTTTTTTTGTTCTTAAGGGCGTTGTATTGGTTAGATAAAAAATATAATTCCAATAATATGGTAGAGGAAGGAAAAAGTAACAACAAAACAAATGTGACTTAATGAGTATTTACCGAATATGATTTAAAATGAAAATAACATTTAAATGTAATCCTGTCCAATAAAATTACATAAAAGCATGATATATCGTTGGATTAAGTTTCTTTCGCATTTAATCATTATCTAAGTCTTTATAAAAAAAGTTGTTTCCGTATATCAGAAACAGTTAAAATTAGTCGGGTAATTTATCTTAAAATTAGAAATTGAATTTCAATATTTATAAACAAATGAGTTTCACGATAAAATAAAAGAAGGCATTTTCCAGCTTATACTTTATTTCATTATATTTCAAGAATTTGTTAAAATCCTTAAAATCATAATCTAAAAGTCTTTATAAAAAAAAGTTGTTCCCGTATATCAGAAACAGTTAAAATTAGTGGGGTAATTTATCTTAAAATTAGAAATTGAATATCAATATTTATAAACAAATGAGTTTCACGATAAAATAAAACAAGGCATTTTCCAGCTTATACTTTATTTCATTATATTTCAAGAATTTGTTAAAATCCTTTTTTAAATCTGTATATCTAATAGTTTACGATATCTCTGTAGTTATTAAATAATTATAACATTACATATTATCTACTTTTCTATAGCTAAATTTATTTTGTAATAAAAGTTTCATTATCTTCATGATTTTTATTGTTAAACTTGACATAATATTCCTACCTGCGACAGTAAAGTGGAAA
>NW_019420350.1:0-6511 GCF_000390285.2 Anoplophora glabripennis
TGTAATTTATTTTTTAATACTATGGACAACAGAGGATCCAACAACCTTTAATTCAATAGAAAGGGCTCATGTTCAAACCGACATACAAAATTATGCAGAATTGGCTAGAAAAAAAGTTTCGTATAAAAGTTGTAAAGCATACAATTCTACATAAAAATGTCATCCTGACTTTTTCTTGTACTATTAAAATTAATAAAGTTAGAGAGACTAGTAGTTAAGGGAAGATTTCAGAAATTAAAAAAAAAATATAAGCAGAAAAATGAATTAATTTTGTAATTTTTTTTTTTTTGATCTAAAAATGTAACCTTTCTTTTCAGAGAAATAGATATATTTTTTAATTTTTAATAAGAAAGTTATAACAATTTCAACTTTGTTGTTCACCTCCCAAAACAGAGATTTTAAGGAAAACCCCGAAACAGGTCAGTTTAATTTTGTCAATTTGTTTACATAAATCATATTTTTAATTCTTTTTGAATAAATATGATTTTTTTATAAATAAAAAATATAGTTTTTCTGAAACAAAAAATAAGGGTAGCAACCCCTAAACACGGAATCACTTGAGAAATATTTGTTTTTTATCATAAGTAATTTCCATTTTGTTTCATTTCAAAATATTGATTAGAACCCCAGAAAAAAACTGTTTGGGGGGGGCGAACTTTGAGGTTGTATTTCACCCCGTAAATATGTTTTTCCGCCGATAAAAAAATACGTGTCTCTTTACATTTTTTAGAGCAGATTGAAAAAAAATATTACAAAATTTATTCGTTTTTCTGCTTGATTTTTTTTTAATTTCTGAAATCTTCCCTTAACTTCTAGCCTCCCTAACTCTGTTAATTTTAATAGTACAAGAAAAAGTCAAGATGCCAATTTTATGTAGAATTGTATGCTTTACAACTTTTATAAGAATCTTTTTTTTCTAGCCCTTGCCCCTTTTGAGTTATCTTGAAAAACCCCTTTGTTTTATCTTTTTTCACCCTTGGCCGGGGGTTGAACAAAAAATTACTGTCACTTATTGTTATAATATACCTCAAACTAACTCATCAAAAATTCAGGCAAGTTGACCAAAATTTCGGTTTAAAGGCTTATTTAATTAGACTAGTATGAAACAAAGAATTAACAGCTTCAGAAACTTACCAGTGGCGGAGGTACTTAATTGGACTACTGTCATACTAAATATATGCACACTGAATTTGGTTAAATTATTTCGAGCGATTTAGAAAATTAAAAACTGATTTTATAAATTTTTGACACATTTATATAACAAAAAACTCTTATTATTGGCCACAGGATACGCCCCTGGAGTTTTGACCTCTACTTAAGAAAATCTGGAGTTTTTGATAACGTATATTTTGTTTAAAAGACCTCAGACTAAGACCACAGGAAAAATTAATCTTATATTTATCTGTTCTATTACTTCCTGAATGAATGGGACATTATTTCAAAACACCGATGACAGCATTTTAACGAAATCTATGATTATGCGACCGCATGATTATTTCAAACGAGGAAGGATGTGGCGCGTGAATATCAGGAAGGGGGAAGAGATTTCCACAAATCGCCACCGGGCCCTCTACCGTAGTTATCCTCGTGCATCCCGTACTGGTTCCCGTCGCTGTCGCTCCACGACACCACGCTGACGAAATCCGCCACGAAGGAGGGGATGGAACACTTCAAGACTGCGGCATTTCCACGGATGACGTACTCGTTATTGACCTCGGTCTGGTAAAACTGTTGGACCACTGGAAAAGGCACGGAGAGAATTATTTACGGGGTCCCCCCCACTCGTCATTACCGTCGGGCGCTCCGGGGAAGAAGTTCTCGTCCTGGTCGGTGTGCCAGGACACGACGCTGACGAAGTCGGCCACGAAGGAGGGGATCTGACACTTTAGGATGGCGGCGTTGCCGCGGATCGCGTACTCTTTGTTCACGTCCGTGTCGTAAAACTGGGCGACGACTGGAATATGCAGGCACGTCTAAATATAGTCAAATATGACTCTTGCAGACGCACTTGGTTTTACAAAGATAACTATGTCTCAAGAAGAGTCGGAGATTGCAGGAATAACGTGCGTTTCCAATGTGTTAACCCCTTACTTTAAATGCGAACCACAAAGTAACGGTGGAAATGAACATTTTTGAAAAAAAAAATCAAGTACATATATAGCTTAAACCTGTAGCAATGTCTGTTTACATCGCTCATAAATTATATAGTCCGGTCAAATTAGTCATAAAAATAGTGATCAAATAACGAAAATTCCGACAGAAATAAATTTTGGTGGAGACCTTGGGTACACCATTAGAAATAAAGTGTCAAAAGTCCCCACCGATCCCATGTGTGCTAAAAAAGCTGTGCTTATTCGGGGTCAAAGATCAAAATTTGAGGTTTTTTGGATTTTTTTCGAAAACGGTAAGTTTTATCAAAAAAATAGCCCTGACAAAAATTATAGATCTGAAAATTATCTACAAAAATAGTCTTTATACTTTTTTTTCTAAGAACCACCATTCCTGAGATATCGCGATTCTAAAAGTTGAAGGAGTCACGTTTTACATGATACGCTCATATATGCCACGTATATACATAGTCAGGCACTTACTGCAAGTAAAAATGCCTATTTGTATCTCTTATATGTATATACTATATTATTCCGAGAATATACACTCAAAAGAAACTCAGTCCCTTAGTCAAAATGACGCAGATGTCCTTATAATTGAAATAGCAATAGAACAATTTAATGCAACAAATACAACTATTGTAGTTGGTGAAGATGTTGACTTATTAATACTACTCACTGCAAGGACTACAATTGATAAAATTATATACTTTTTAAAACCTGGAAAGGCTCAACAGCGAACAGAAATATATTCTTCAAAAAGTTTATCTGCTTATCCAAAATGCCAAAACCATATCTTATTTCTACATGCGATAACCNCAAACAATTAAATAATTACAGCGAGCCTCGCATATTCGGCAGAAACCTTTATTTGTCCTAACGCAACGCATGCACCTTGCGATTTCCTAATCCGTTTGTCTAAATAAAAAACCAAGGATTATATCTTTATCTGCTCAAATAACATCGATGGGTGTGGCACCGCGGCACAAAGGTGACTCAGATGGTAATTGTACCGTGGAAATACAGCGTTATAAGTAATATTCGCGCAATTTAAAAACTGGACTGGCTTGAATGAAACTATAAGTGCGGCACGAATTATGCGAGATAGTACCTGCATTATTTCCTACATCGGTTACCGCGTGGATCGGGTGTGATGTAATAATAATGATGGCGTCCAATGTCGCATGGTGCTTTGTAGAAAACGAAAGATTGGCGTCAAAACTGAATTTACCACTTTCATAAATTGTTTGCATGTTGCCCAACTATAAAACATAAAGAAAAGTTGTCATCAGTTTGTACAGCAGGTACAAATACATACAGGGTGTCAAGTAAAGAATGTAACATACGTTGCCTTGGGTGAAAATATACCGATTTAGATCAAGTCACCTTCCCATAATTTTATTTGCTTTAAAAGTTACTAGCCTTCATAAAAAATTGTTCTATTTAACTTTTTCAAGACAATTCCTAAATTTTTCAGGATATTTCAACGAAATTTGGTATGTGAGAGTGTAAATTAAACGAAAATAAATGTCTTTTGATATTGTTTTCGTTGACGAAATTTTGAGAAAACACATTTATGTTTTTTAAAAGTCAACTCTATTTAAAAAAGGCATATTTATTGCATATTCGTAACATACATCAATCAGAAAAAAATATAACAAGAAAATGTTCGAAAAAATGCTTGAAAATTCTCTCAGCAAAAAACCTGGATTGTTCGCCGACACGCTTGGCCGACAGGGCAGGCATTAGGGTGCAGCTAGATACGTATCGAATAAGTTGATCGATGCGAAGCTTTTTGTATGAATAAAATTACACAAAAGAGAACCCGGCTTACAGCTAACCATTTAGGTACCAGATTGTAGCCGCCCTGACATTCCCGATCTCTGCATACTGATGACTTCTGTTAAAAAAATTAAATTAATTTTTGTATGAACCGCTGGGTTTTTTGAGTCATGTTGCAAATATAGATACCTTTTTAAAAGTAAATAACGTTACGTTTTAAAAAATATCTGTGTTTCCTCAAAATCTCTGCCAACAAAAAAATACAGCAGGAAAAGATTGTTTTGGGTGTTGTTAACGATCCCACATTTATATTCTGCTATCTCAAAAAGCCTCCCATATCAAATTTTCTTAAAAGTCTACAAAAACTGAAACGTTTTTGTTTTCTTGGATATTGCAAGGGAGTAAAGTTGTATTAAGGTAACTTGATCTATAACGATTTATTTTGATCCTGGGCAGCTACTCTTGGAAATATGTCACGTTCTTTGCTGGACACCGTGTATACAGGGTATATTTAAATGAAAGAGAGCAAATTCTACCAAATAATCTCCAAAATTGCTTGATTTGCACGTTTTTGAAAAACATCACAACTGTGGAAATATCTCGAAACAGTTTAAAAGTAGGGGTTCACTGAATTTACATACAATTGTAACAGTCAGTGACGGAGATAATAAGAGACCCTTCACTTAGGCTCCCAGAATTTCTACGCCACTGAATATTTTTCTAATTTTATGAGTTAATTTGAACAGCTGTATTTCAAAGGAAAAGGATCTCTTCCATTTTATTCGAAAAATGAATAATGTTAAGTTAACCTAAAAATTTATAAAATTCAAAAAACGGTATTTCGCTAATAAAAAAAAATTTGAACTCCAATCGAAGAAAGTTAAACGAGAAAGTTGTAGCTATTAAAAAACCTATCGATTCGTATTTTTCAATATGTCAATTGCTATATTACTTTTCGAGATTTATCGAAAAAACCGTCAAAAATCGACTTTTTTTGTTTTTACTTTATCAAGTTTTGAAACTTGTTACTTGCTGTAAATGTAGCCCTGGGCAAACAAAAAAAGTGCCTTCTTTTAAATTAAAAAATATTAAAAATTTTTCGAGTTATATCGATTTTTCGAAAAAAAGGTCGATCATCTCAAAAATCGGCTATTCTTGCTCGACGAATAGTCGTAGAGAAACGAATCAGGGCTCATTTTTTTCTTAAGAGTTGTACTTTCATAAAAAAAAGTGATAACAATTTTATTCATTTCAAAAGTCCAAAAACGACTTTGCTTGCCGAGGGCTACATTTACAGCAAGTAACAAGTTTCTAAACCTTATATCATCATATTTTTTTGTTTACAGGTGGTATTTTTTTGTAAGCTCTTCTACCTATTGATTGGACTATGTTTTGAAAAATTTTCCTTAAGGTGGCCATATCCCTGGCCGAGAAATGGTGAACTTTCTGGCATTTTCAGGTACTGAAACATGTAGAACAAAAGTAAGCACAAAAATAAAATCCTTGATGTTTTGTCTATTCATTATTACCATTTAAATTTACCCAAATAAAATAATAACTAAAAAAAAAGCGTTTGTAAAACATACGTTTTCTGTTATCCTAAATAAAAGTGAACAATTTTATATGTAGGACTAAGCAAGTAAATGTTATAAGAATATTTACATGTGGAGTTATATATAAAAAAGTTAGTATTTTCGTAGATTTCAGTACCTAAAACCTTGATGGTTTGATCGTTTTTTGCACTTGTTTATTCGTTTTACTGCGACGTCTTTGAAAATGCTGAGATGGCATGACATAACATTCCTATTATTTGATAACCTTTAGATTATTCAGTTATGTTATAAAATGTTTGAAATTATTTGCCTTTGCGGAAAACACTATTTAAAGAATATGGGGCCCTTAAGCAATCATCTCGCCTAAAATGATCCCATAAACAAAAGAATATGAACTTGCTATATTCAGATATATTTGGCTTAGAACAAAAAATAAAAACCTTGTGATCAGGAAAAGTCATGACTTAAAGCAAAGTACAACAAAATCACTCGGCTTTCTTTGTTGCCCAGTATAATTTAACATTATTTCTTCAAAAAACTGCCAGTGGCGTATTTTTTTCTTGGGAAAACAGAGCGGCACGTTCAGTAGCACGCCACTGGTTAATCCTACGAAGTTAATATTACATTCAATAAAAGGTCTAATTACGTGAGTACGGCTATAATAAATTTCATTTAAATCGTTAAGCGTAATATGAAGATGTGACAGAAAATATAATTTTTTTGGATACTTGAACACCATGTCCCTCATGAAAAAAAGTTATAGAGCGAACTCTACTTATTTTTTGGCAACTAATCTATTCCTGCAGTTTATGTGTTTAAAGTGAAATCACCCTGTATAATGTTCTGGAACTGGAACTTTTTTTGGTAAACGTATTTTCAAATTTGCCCTTTCCAAAATTTGTACTTAACCACGTTATATTTCCTTGACATGTCAATTTCATCTTACCGAAATAAGTGAATCAAACGTAGATCTTGCGTTGTATCGTAAATTTTGCGTTTTTATACAAACCGGATCGTTGGTTTTTGCGCGCCACTAGCAATTACAGTTTTGTCCGATTACTTTTAATA
>NW_019420351.1:0-6482 GCF_000390285.2 Anoplophora glabripennis
TTACGAAAATTT
Organism: Anoplophora glabripennis; assembly: GCF_000390285.2. Classification (NCBI taxonomy): domain Eukaryota; kingdom Metazoa; phylum Arthropoda; class Insecta; order Coleoptera; family Cerambycidae; genus Anoplophora; species Anoplophora glabripennis. Next base: position 13 of record NW_019420351.1, read on the forward strand.
CCAAACGGTGCGAAATATTTTTATGAAATTTGGTATTCCGGGGATTTTAAGGATGCCAAATAAACTGGTCTAATTATTTTTTGGATATTTCATGGAGGGCGCTAGTTAAGCTACATTCCTATTACCTACATTTTAAGTTCTAATTTTTGTAAGGTTAGGTTTTTACCATTCGGGCTCCAATTTCTAATGTACGAGTTTAAAATATTTCTAATCCTTACTATCCTTAAAAACCCCGGAATACCAAATTTCAAAAAAAATATTTCGCACCGTTTGGAAATTTTCGTAAAAATTCTATTTAAAAAATTTTATTTTGTCGCTCTGTATCTCGAAAACAAGAGGAGATAGGCATACAGCTCATAAGACCACCCCGTGTATTTACGGGAAGTCTTTCTTAAACACCCAAATTAATAGAATATTGACATTTATAGTAATTAATAAATTAAAATCATATCAGTGTTACTGAGCATGCGTATTACAGATAATTTCTTGTACCTAAGCGAACAGGATATCATTCAAGGAAAGTTTGGTTATGGTTATGTGTATGCCAACTTGTGATTTCTTGCTTTCTCCTAAGTTTTGCAACAATTTTTGATATATTGTCTGTCATGCCAAAAGACCAGTTAATATGAGTGCAATTTTTGTGTACTTCGAAAAAAAGAAGCTCATCGAAAAGGGAGAAAATTGTGTTTCCTCTGGTTATGTACAAACAATACTTTATGTTGACTCCTAGTCTTCTTGGGGGCCCGAAGATCTTCTTGGGTCAGGAGTCAGGACAAATTATTTTTTATGTATGCTGACAGAAGTTCAAGCCAGTATGAAGAGGAAAATATATACATATGTACAGGGTGAGTCAACGATTGGTTAAAGTAGATTTGCTCCGAATTGCTAAAGTGTATCAAAAAACTATTTCTACAGGGTGATAAGTACGCTAACAGGACACATTTTCAAAAAATTTTAAAATATACAGGGTGCTCCAAAAATTTGTGGCAGGCCAAACTTACATTTTTTTAAATGGAACACCCTGTATTTTACAACATTTTTAGATTTTACGTTTAATTTGAAACATTTTGATATAAAGTTTCCTATATCTAAATTTAATAGATTCTGAAATAATTGGAACTAAATAAAAAATATTGCATTTTTGTACCTGTATTTAACAGTAGCTATCCTCGTTATTTTTAAGAATTAAAACAAGATTTTTGGTACCGTGTTACTGTAAAGGTGGCTTGAGAACGTCATGGATTCAAATTTTGATTAGCACCTACAGGGTGTTCGTAAAATAATGACAGATTTGAAGAAGTTTAAACTAAAAAATCTTAATTTTTTTAAATGGAACACCCTGTATATTTTTCAATATTCCTTTAGATCTTTTAAAAACTAACAACTTTTGTTAACCATGTCCTATACCTATACTCAATACTTCTGGAGATATTCGCTTAACAGTGTAGTGGAGCATTTTTCGTGATTTTCTAATTGGGTTCGTAGGCCTGGCAAAATAGATAGTAATAAATCATAATCATATTACGTCAAATATAATAAATACTGTTTTCTTTATTTATCTTTACATTAAATTATTTAATAATTTAATTATAAAAAGAAAAATTTCATCCTTTAAATAAAATAATGAAAATAAGTAACAAATACTCATAAACTGTTATATTAGAATAACTTATAATTATTACAATACACAACAATTAACACTAGAAGAGTATAGTACTTAATATTAAGCAATTACACCGAACTAACAAATATAATAATTATTAGACAAAATCTTCCAAGGGATCATCTAATTAAATTTTCAAATAAATGACCATCCTGCTGAACACATAAATTTAATCTTTCTTTCAAGGATCGTCTTACTCTTGATAACATTTCTGGAGTTATACTTCTACATGATTCTCTTATTCTATTTTTCATATCATCAAGAGTTGTTGGTGGATTGGCATATACCTGCCCCTTAATATAACCCCACAGGAAAAAGTCTAGAGGGGTTAAATCGCAAGACCTTGCAGGCCAGTGAATGAAACCCCCACGCCCTATCCATCGTTCTGGATAATTGTCATTTAAGTATATTCTGACATCATGATGATAATGAGCGGGCGCTCCATCGTGTTGTATAAATATATTTCCTCGTTCAACAATATCAATATCTTGAAGAAGATTAGGCAAATCATCTCTCAAAAAACGTAAATACCTAGGACCATTTAGGTGTTCATTAAAAAAATAAGGTCCTACAATTCTTGTATTTAAGATACCACACCAAACATTTAACGACCAATTATTTTGGTACCTTACTTCCCGTAGCCAAAATTGATTTTCCGTTGAGTAATAGTGCATATTGTGCCGATTAACTAAGCCGTTACTTTTAAAAGTTGCTTCGTCCGAAAACAATATTCTTGTTAAAAAGTTTGGCTCAGCTTCAATTTGTCTATTCATAATAGTACAGAAATTTACTCGCTGTTCAAAATCATTTCCGTGCAATTCTTGATGTAGTTCTATGTGATAAGGGTGGTACTTATATTTCCTCGTTATTCGGTTTACAGTAGATTGTGACATTTCAGATATGTTAGCCACTTGACGACTACTAACATGAGGATCTTCTTCAACTTGAAGTAAAACTTCCAATTCCTTATTCTCATTTGACGCATTTCTATTAACTACTTCCCGTTTTTTGTAATTAACATTACCACTTTCATTAAATCTTACCATTAACTCTTCAAAAGACTTTTTCGAAGGCAAGCGTCTATCAGGATATTCCATTTTATACATTCTTTGAGCAAGAAGACAATTTCTTTCGGCTGCACCTAATGCATACACCATATCTATAAGTTCATTTCTTGTAAAATTCATTTTGAATTTCAATAATACTGATTTAATGTTCAAAATCTCAATAACAATGCACTGACAAGTCTAATGTAACAATTTTGATTATTTTGTTTATAATTGTCATTTTGTCATGGCTTTTGTGACAATGTAACACAATTAGAAAATCACGAAAAATGCTCCACTACATTGTTAAGCGAATATCTCCAGAAGTATTGAGTATAGGTATAGGACATGGTTAACAAAAGTTGTTAGTTTTTAAAAGATCTAAAGGAATATTGAAAAATATACAGGGTGTTCCATTTAAAAAAATTAAGATTTTTTAGTTTAAACTTCTTCAAATCTGTCATTATTTTACGAACACCCTGTAGGCGCTAATCAAAATTTGAATCCATGACGTTCTCAAGCCACCTTTACAGTAACACGGTACCAAAAATCTTGTTTTAATTCTTAAAAATAACGAGGATAGCTACTGTTAAATACAGGTACAAAAATGCAATATTTTTTATTTAGTTCCAATTATTTCAGAAACTATTAAATTTAGATATAGGAAACTTTATATCAAAATGTTTCAAATTAAACGTAGAATCTAAAAATGTTGTAAAATACAGGGTGTTCCATTTAAAAAAATGTAAGTTTGGTCTGCCACAAATTTTTGGAGCACCCTGTATATTTTAAAATATTTTTAAAATGTGTCCTGTTAGCGTACTTATCACCCTGTAGAAATTGTTTTTTAATAAACTTTAGCAATTCGGAGTAAATCTACTTTAACCAATCGTTGACTCACCCTGTACAATCGAGGTAAAGTGCTACTTTACCTACAATAAACCTGTGGGGAATATATGCCAATCAACAGAGCATTAAATCAAAGATTTGGTGACAAAAATACTAGTAGCAAACGGACTCTGCCATCATATAAAAAACAGTCTGTAGATATATCCCTGTATATTTCCTACTCCAATTTACCATTAATTAATTTTTTATAAACATTTTTATGAAAAAAACGCATTTATTTTAGTTTTTTGCTTATAAAACCTAAACTAACCACAGATATGGAAAATGGAACAAACTAAAGAGTAGTACAGAAAATACGCTAATGATGACAGCGATGACATATCAACAAGATCTCACCTGCATATAAAGCTATTCTTTCCGAGCATACGCATTAGGATTAACACGGCTAATGTTAAATTTTTAGGTTACAACTTAGAAACTTATTAAATGATAAAAGTTAGTAGGGTTAGGTTTAGTTACAATGTCGTGGAATGCGAAAGGTCTTAGCAAGTTCAAAGGTTGACATATCCCCCTGTAGGGTTTCTTATCTTGGAGCTCGATTGACTAAAGACATTTCAGGCGTTAGATGATTGGGCTGAGCCACAAGTCTGTGATTCTGTTAGGCACCGGTAGTGGTCTCTCACCATCGTCCTTAAGCATTTGCGTGGTGTCGAATGGAACCATCTGGTCTGGATCCTTTTTTATTAGGGAGATTAGTCGTCTGCCTCCTCCTTGACGTTATCCGTAGAGAACGTCAGGGGTGGATGACAGGGAACTTCTCGTTCTTCCTCCAATGACATCGAGTTCGTAGGCAGTTTTAGCAAGATATTTTTGAGTCTGGAGACAAACAGATACACTGCACTTGTGTTTAGAAGTTCAAAATTTAAGGGTTTTAACTGACCCTTTGAATTATTTTTCGATGTTTTATTAGTAGCACTGTGAGACTGTGACTCTGGTGTCTATAGTTTATATTCCAGGTCTCTGTGGAGTACTTGCAAGCTTGGGGAACTTGGTCCACTGGGATTCGTAGGAGTGCTAGTGTATGGCATCTTTAGTGCTGTTTTGTACATGTTATAGCTTCATTGGAAATTTTGTTGAAAGCGATTTTGTGGAAAAAGTCTATTAATACAAATACAATTTAGGAAAAATGTATTACATTTTAACTAAAGATGTGAGTGTTTCAAACTTGGCCCACTGGAGATTTTAAAACCTATTTGCTTTGCCTTGTGAATAAAAAAATAATGGGATATTGTTAATTTACTGAAGCTTTTACTTCACTTCAACTAATATAACAAGTTTGCTAACCATTTTCTTCCATTCTCCAAATCGTATCCATCTCGTCTATAAATTACAATACAATAGTTTTGTTAAGTTTTAAGTCCACAAAATAGTTTTAAAAAGATTGTATAGTTTAATGACTTCTGTACGATGTTCTCGGGACAAAAACAAGTTTTTTATGGGAAATATACTTCATAGGGGAACTGTTAGGTTCAGTAATTCAATATTTTTGTATAATAAATATTCAAGTTTGGCGAGTTGTTGATTTATAATATTATTTGGAAAACGTATGTTCGGTGCAGAAGACGATGAAAGTTTCTAAAACATATTTTTCTATTTTAATACCTTCTTAATATGTTTCGAGCAACGAAAACATTTAAGAGAAATTATTGCCTTGTTCTAAAATTTATTATAAGGCATCTACTCGTAGAAGTTAAATAAACATACGAACATTTTGGGTACTGCACAGACCACCTAGACTGGCCGTATCTAATTCCAATGCACGAGTACCAGTGAATGCAAAATCCGGGGAAGTGGAGTGTGGAAGGCAATCTGATCGCGCGCATCTTTAAGCAGATCCGGATTAAGTAATATTTTTATTACATATTAAACATTATATTGCATCTTATGACAAATATTCAATTTTAAGTTTGTAATTCAGAAAATAGTATATTTTAGTGTCATATTAAATAAAACTACAAAATAATTTAAATATATTTATTGTCCTCTAAATAATATTAATTTATTTAATATTTGCCTTTTCGTAGATTTTACCGAATTAAATAATTTGACTTCATGATTTATTCGTACATCGATATACTTTTCACATTCAGCCCTTACAAGTTCTATTAAATGATTACAATTGTTAGGCAAATTATCAAATTGATGTTCATGCAAATTTTCAAATATGTTCACATTCAGAAAGTTTTTTAATACATGATAAACAATTTTATTTTTCTGTAGCCTAGGTGTTCTGCTTTCATCATTATTTAAAAATTTTATTAATTTTTCTGTTTCTTAGCATATTACTACGACATCTCGAGATGGATACGTCAAACAACCACGATCTTTAATAAAAATTAATTGACTGTACGAATACTGAATCTGAAATTAGTTTTGTTTGCGATTTTTTTAATTGAAAAAAATATTTAATTAATTTTCAGCTATCTCGAAATGACGGGAATTGGTAAAATTTCATAAAAATTTAAGACTCACATAAAGTAAATAATTACTAAAAATATTTTACAGTAATTCATTCATTATTTTATAATAACAATATCACGTTAATCACTACACTATGTGTGCGAACAAAATTATAAAGCTAACCCTGGAAACTTGTGACGTTATCCGAAAAATGGCGTACATATTTACCTTTTATATATTCCTTTTTTTTTACTTACCAAAAGAAGGAAACATTTCGCCTCTCTTCACCAACTCGGTCACTTCTATTTGTACAATGTTTTACAATACACTTGCCCATGATAAAACGTCTAATTTAGCCCAGTCATTAATAGACATGAAAGAGCCTGTTTCGGGAAAAAAATACTATTAGAAGTTTCTCTGCGGAATATTGTTCGGAAACCTGTTATAAATAA
>NW_019420352.1:0-6481 GCF_000390285.2 Anoplophora glabripennis
TTGGATACACGCAATGAACCGATAAATATACATAGAGAAATTGTATATAAAATGCAAGACCTTTGCAATGTTTATATACAGGGTATTTGTAAATAAGTGCGAATCAATTTAGGGGGAGGTTGCCAAAATTATTTTGTGAAAAAAAGTTGATAGGTATAAATGTCAAGTCGAAATATGCTTCATTTCCGAGTGTTTAAATTTCAATTTTTTATTCATTTTTATTAATTATGTCATGCAAAGAGTTGTAAAGATATTGACTCGAAATTTGAAAAACGCTATAAATGTGCATTTTTTGGGGTGATCCGAATATTTCTACTTGCATCAGTGGCGTTCGTGCGAAAATGCCAGTGCCATCTTTTTTTATAAAAAAAATGGTACGCCGCTGACTTTTTCCCGTTTTGATATTTTTCTAGAAGTTCGCTATTAATTCTGAATTAAATTAGTCCCTCCAATTTTTTTCGTAGGATACACCGTTTTTGAGGCAAAAAATGAGACATATTTTATTGCAAGTTGTGTATTTCTAATTTCTATTGATACATTATCTTGTAGGTTGCTGTCAATATTTCTAAATGCAACCATCAAATTTCGAGTCAATATCTTTAAAACTATTTGAAATAATTAATAAATATAAGTAAGAAATTAAAATTTAAACATTCTGTATCTCGAAAACGAAGCATATTTCGACTTACGTTTATATGAACTTTTTTTCACAAAATAACTTCGGCAAGCACCCTCGAAAATATTTCGCACTTATTTACAAACGCCGTGTTTAACTTTACTTCAACCAACTTTCACCAACTTCAAGTGCTTTTAGGGACATTTATAAAGTTTTTTTAATTAGTTTAATAATTTTTAAGGTAAAGTAATAGAAAAATAATAAAAACATGTATAATTTTAATTAAAAATGCAAATATTTATCTCATTAGGTTTGGATAGTGAAATATAAGTCATCATTCATAAATATCTAAGCAGTTTGTCACATTTTTGACATTTTTCAAAATCTCAATTCTTGTATTCTATTTACAAGTGTGATTCACTGAAGAACTAGGACACACTGAAAAATTTTTTAGGGAGCACAATTCCAATGAAATATGTTGCAAGCATGATGGCCTTCTAGATGCATTTGCTGAACCAATTTCGAATGGCAATCCATGAAAAATTACTTTAATAATTTCTGAATTAAAAATTTAGCTACGTACTCGTAATCACTGATTTTTCGAAAATCGGTTTTGACAAAATCACAGAAGGCCGTGGATTATCAACTGGATCGACATAATTGGTTCAGCAAATAGATCTAGGAGGCCACTATATAAAAAAATCATTCCAATCGTGCGGGTCAAAAAAACTTTTTCTTACTGGGACACACTGTATAATTTGACATATATATTAATATTCAGATAATAATTCCATTTTTAAAAAAGAAGTAAACTGAAAAACTACAGTTCAGTCGCTATGGTTCACTCATTGATGATATCAGTATATCACGTATTTGTTTTTTTGTAGTATTTGAGTGGATTATTTTTTATTTCAAATAAATATTAATTACCAAGAAGTTATTTCTTTAGCATACCTTCATATTTGACCTACAACTGATAGACGTATCTCTAATAGTAAGGGAGATATATTCAAAACAATGTGCCTAGTGCCTAATGTTATAGAAAGATATTATTAGGCTTACTATCAGAGGTAGAATCTTGTAATATTATATCACTATAATCATAGAAAAGCTTAAAAAAATATAATTCCGTAAATAGCAATCTGGTAACAATGCAACTGCTCTCATTGAATCGACCATTTCCTTTTAGTCCTGAATGTTAAATTTGACAAATCAAATAATTCATATAAAAGTTACAGTTGGTATGGTATTTAAAGCTCACCCTGTATATCAAGGTCATTATTGTGGAGTACCTACTACTTAGATTTTGAAATATTTATTAATCATCGATTATGTATATTGCGGCAAAATTTAAAGTAAATACGTTGAAGTATTCTCACATTTTATATTTACCCTACGTATTTGGCTGGAATTTTTTCTCTGCTATACATGGACCCTAAGCGGCTCTAACCCTTATCTCGGTACCAGGATTTGGCAACCAAATGAAGCGGTACACCTTAGGGGAAAAATATATCTGAGGCCCATTGTAAAACAGATAAAAAATGAAACATATACCTCTAGCGACATCTGTGCTTTGGAACGGAGATCTTCTTAAAGCGGGGAATTCGAACAGCCAACATAATGTATATCACATGCAATTCAACAATTGAGAATAAATTATATGGTACAGTAAACGTTCATATACAGTTCTATGTTTAATATATTTTACATAATTATTAACACGACCTAGGTCCTCGTTATTTAAGTTTCAAGTAAAAAAGCAATTATCAATTCCAATAAAGCATTTTTCACACAGAGCGTCCCAGTACAACTTTCCTCCTGGCTCGTTGTACAGGCTCACACACTAAACCGTGTCTTTTTTTTGAGTCGCCCTGTACATATAGATTTATATTTGGATATGATTCTCAGTGACACTAAATTTGTATGTGTGCGTGATATCTACACTTAACGGTTTTCACTTCGTTTACACTATATGTATCTATTTTTATTCAGCTACTCTTCTGGCTATTTTTTTGGTTATTTTTTTGTTTTGTTTGTTTTCGCACCATGCTGTAGTTAGTAATATTATAAATATTCTGATATATTATTTTTTTACAATTTCGTATTCTTTATTTGGCTTTTAAATATTTTAAGGTACATTTTATTCGTTTATCATGTAAATAAAACCCAATCCATTCTGTTTGGGTTGGGATATAGTCTTAAGTATATTTTATATTCTACAGGGCAAAATGTACAGGAAAATATTTATAGCGTTTTTTAAGTAAACTGTCTTTAGGTTATATCGTCAAATGGTAACACTATCTTTAATTAATAAGCATTTTTACCATTGTCGGAAAAGCTATGAATTGTCTTCTCTCACTGAAAAATAAAACGATAATTAGTAAACATTTGTCAAGAATAATATATAGGGTGTAAAAAAAATATTGTAACAGACCACGAGAACTGGTAATACTCCTCAGTATAAGAAAAAGGTTCCTTTGAACGTAACTTCTAAAATATGTTATTTAGAATTTTCAGACCTTAAGGGGCAAATTAATAAGTTGAATCAGCTGTCAACTAAATTTTAATAACTTATTAGAACCTACGTTAAACCATACATAAAATTGCATAGAAGTTATCTTCATAGATACTTTTTTTGTCATTTTTACAGGCATTACTAGCCCTCACAGTTTGTTACAATTTTTTTAACACCCTGTATAAACAAATTCTATTAAAAATTGTTGGAGATCAATTTATTTTAAAATTTGAAGTAAAATATTATGCATGTACTGTAGATATATCTATAAACAAAAACTTATAAAGAAAGACATAAGTATATTGACATGTAATTTAAATTGATTATTATGAAATTATCTAAATAAGCAGACTAAAGCTGAAAAAATTCATTTATATACAGGTGTGAGGTGGGGTCGAAATTGTAATTTTGTATTTTAGAAGTCAAATCCTTGAGGAAACATACAGGATATGTTATTTAAGACACATTCTTCCATAGCTCTGATAACATTATATTGCACCAAATCAATATTTTCAATTTCTAAAATTATTTGCTTGAACGAATCGCATATGGTTATCACATTTAGGTTTGAAAATGATTTAAAGCTTGATGATAACACCGAAACGTTACTCCTTAGCCCCAGTATCTGTTTATCAAACGAAGCCTTAAATCCAACAAGAAATTAAATTAGTTGCCTAGGACAAATGATACACTCTATATAATATCAGATAAAATGTCAAGAATTTGATTTGACGCAACTTTTATTTGAAATACTTTTTTGTATTATTGCTATGGAAGAATACGTCTTAAATAAAACACCTATGTTCCTGCAAATAAAACCTATGAAAAACTGTATTTCATATAAAATAAATGATATACAGGGTGGCCAAATGAAAACGAAACAGAGCCATTTTCAGGAACTGCGTCAAGATTGTAGAAAAACACTCAGACCCGTCGATTTTAAATTAAAAATATTTGCTGGTATTTTTTACTCCGCCACTTTCACCCCCAAGCAAGAGTAAACATCACCTCAAAATATTTAAATAGCATTGGGGGTTGAGTAATATTTCTTTTGAAAGTTCTTACATTTCTCTTTACAACAGACTTTAAATTTTATAATTCCGCCCAATACTTTGAAAAAAAATTACATTTTAAAATTTAAATTATGTTTTGCTGCTTACTTACTGTTTAGTTGATTAAATGTTCAAACTGATGACCGCCCGCTTCCATACAAGAATAAAGATTTTGTTCGAAACGTTCGCGCACATTCCGAAGCATTTCCGGAATGATTAGACGGCATTCGTCGACGATTCGTTGACGCAAATCTTCCAGCGACGCTGGCTGTGTTTTATAGATTTTACTTTTTAGGTATCCCCATAAAAAGAAATCAAGGGACGATAAATCCGGTGATCGTGGAGGCCACTAAATGCTACCTCTTCTCCCAATCCAATCCCGTAGAAAACGTTGGTCCAAATACTGACGGACAATTAACGCATAATGCGGAGGAGCGCAGTCCTGTTGAAAAATCAAATGATCTTTATCATACTCTGGAACATTTCCAATAATAATAGTCAAGGCAGGGTCAATAACGTCTTCCAGTAATTGCAAATACATTTGGCCATTCAAATTATCAGGTAGAAAAAAAGGACCCACCGAAAATTCCAGCCCATACAATTAATTTTTCCGGTTGCTGTGTATGCACCTCGTGAAAAACTCTTGGGTTTGAATCGGACCAATAGCGGCAATTGTGACGATTTACCGTCCCGTTCAAGAAAAAACTGCATTCATCAGAAAAACAGATGTTAAAAAGGAACTGTGGATCGTTCCCTGCTCGCTCACTCATTATTTCGCAAAATTGCAAACGGCGGTCATAATCATCCTCATGAAGTTCCTGGACTAAATGTATTTTGTATGGATGGAATTTATTCTTCTTCAAAATGGTTTGTATGCTAGTTCGATTGATCCCAGACACAGATGCCAGCTGCCTCGTACTTATTGTAGGATTAAGATGAACTTGTCCCAAAACTGCAACTTCACTAGCTTCATTAACTATAGGTTTTTCAATTTCTCGTTTTTTATTGACTACGTTCCCTGTCTCTTGAAATTTTTTTACTAACTCTAGAACATACTTCCTCCCGACATATCGATCTTGATATTGTTCATTAAATAGCTGAGCTGTTCTATTCGCACATTTATTGTTCATAAAGTAAAGTGAAATGATATCTACCCTTTCCGCTATGGAATCATAGTGTTTAACTTTCAAAAACACAAATAAATAAACTACCAACCAACGCTTCCGAATAATACTAGAAAATAATTTGGAATCCACTAATTTTACGTTAATTGTGTGTGTATAACATTCATTTCTGTATTTTACAATTGTACAATTTTTTTATGAAAGTGATAACAAATCGCCAAAAACCAATGTAACGCAAGAAATACTAAATTTATACCATTGGCGTACTTAACTCGAATGACTGACATTTTTACCGTTACTAATTGTTTGTACATAAGTTTCAACTTTAAAATCAAAATTCTTAATAAGTATTGGGCGGAATTATAAAATTTAAAGTCTGTTGTAAAGAGAATTGTAAGAGCTTTCAAAAGAAATATTACTCAACCCCCAATGCCATTTAAATATTTTGGGGGTAATGCTGGGGGGTGAAAGTGGTGGAGTCAAAAATACCAGCAAATGTTAATGTTAATCTAAAATCGACGGGTCTGAGTGTTTTTTTACAATCTTGACGCAGTTCCTGAAAATGGCTCTGTTTCGTTTTCATTTGGCCACCCTGTATGTACCTCCGTGGTACCTCCAATAAATATTCAAATTTAACTTCTGACTATTAATTTATTGTTTTTAGAAAATTAACGTTTATAAAAACATTGTTAAGCATAGCACAAAATTTAAATTATCGAATTTTTCTGATTTACTTAAATTGTTTGTTTTTTTTTCTTTCAATTATGTATCCCATAGAAGGTGTAGCTAACAGCAATATTGAGTTCAGAATTGGCTACTTTCGTCAAAATAAACAGAAAGGTATTTTTCGTAAAACGATTATTAAGAATTCTTAAATTGCCTTTCCATGGCACGATTGAATAGTATTTCTCAAATAAATTAATTTGCCAGGTAGCAAAGCAAGTTGAGATTTGGGATTCACCATCGTTGTGGTCGAGTCACAGCGGAATGTGAGCTTGTTTTGTGAGAGAAATACTCATCGAATCTCGCATCATAAGATGGGACCTTTATCGTCAGCACTTGAAACAGTTTTTGTTCAATTATTTAAAAACCGTTGAAAATACGACCTTCAACATAGGTACGGTAAAAATCTAACATCAACAGTCACTTTAATTTAAACAAAACTGACCTTTGG